>NW_016919012.1:11208-11491 GCF_001483705.2 Eufriesea mexicana
AACCTAATGTGCCGAGGTCACTATTACTGGGCTCCGCATATACGAGCAGAGTACAGTGGATCAACGTAGAGCGCAGAAATCCACCGGACACCTGTGTATATCACAAAAATCAATGCAGGATGTCCTTGACTTTTGCGATATGGACAGCAATGCTGTTGATTTCTGAGCTATACCGTGCCCTAGTATATCCTGCCTGGCACTGCGGTGACCGGCAATTGCAGTCTTGGCACGTTAGATTGAGTTGGGCTACGTTTGCTTATGGTACGTTTGGTTAGGTATGGTT
>NW_016919013.1:0-599 GCF_001483705.2 Eufriesea mexicana
TCAATCCAATGGCAAGTACAGCCATTTACTTGCCACAGAATAGATCTATTCAAAATCTGTAATTTCTTATAGCTTGGTGAATAGGTCGCCTAACTCCTTCAATCCAATGGCTAGTACAGTCATCTACTTGCCAGAGAATAGGTCTATTCAAAATCTATAACCTGTTATAGCTTGGTGATCGTGTATAGATCGCCCAGCGCCTTCAATCCAATGGCAAGTACAGCCATCTACTTGCCAGAGAAGAAGTCTATTCAAAATCTATAACCTGTTATATCATGGTGAATAGGTCGCCTAACGCCTTCAACCAATGGCAGGTACAGCCATATTCATGCCAGGGAATTGGTCTATTGAAAATCTGTTGCCTGTTATAGCTCGGTGAATAGATCGCCTTACGCCTTCAATCCAATGGCAATTACAGCGACCTGGTTTCCTGGGAATGGGTCTATTCAAAATCTGTAACGTTTTATACCTTGGCGAATAGATCGTCTAACGCCACCAATCCAATGGCAAGTACAGCCATCTACTTGCCAGAGAAAAGGCCTACTCAAAACATATAATCTGTTATAGCTTGGTGAATAGGTCGCCTATCGCCTTCAACC
>NW_016919014.1:0-299 GCF_001483705.2 Eufriesea mexicana
AAATTGTATTTTCCAGCCAGATTCCAGAGCATTGCAAGGGCTACAGCACGCCAATAGAATCTTACGTCCTTGTTTATGCAAGAAAGTTAGCTCACTACGATATTAGTTGAACATGTCAATAAAATTGAATTTTCCAGACAGATTCCTCAGCATTGTAATGGCTATAGCACTGCGAATGGATCTTTGCACCTTACCTATGCAAGGAAGTTAGCTCACGAGGAAATTAGTCGAAAATGTCAATAAAATTGAATTTTCCAAGAATATTCAATTGCATTGTAATGCCTATATCACGCCAATAG
>NW_016919014.1:1625-2879 GCF_001483705.2 Eufriesea mexicana
GAATCCTTCCTCGTTATTTATGCAAGAAAGGTAGCGCACCACAATATTATTCGAAAATGTCAATAAAATTGAATTTTCCAGCCAGATTCCGCAGCATTGCAATGTCTATAGCACGCAAATAGAATCTACCCCGCTAATTTAGTCAAGAAAGAAAGCTCACCAAGATAATAGTCGAAACTGTCAATAAAATTGAACTTTCCAGCAAGATTCTGTAGCATTGCGAAGCCTATAGCACGCCAATAGGATCTTTCCTCCTTATTTATGCGAGAAAGTTAACTCACCACGATATTAGCCGAAAATGTCAAAATAAAATTGTATTTTCCAGCCAGATTCCAGAGCATTGCAAGGGCTACAGCACGCCAATAGAATCTTACGTCCTTGTCTATGCAAGAAAGTTAGCTCACTACGATATTAGTTGAACATGTCAATAAAATTGAATTTTCCAGACAGATTCCTCAGCATTGTAATGGCTATAGCACTGCGAATGGATCTTTGCACCTTACCTATGCAAGGAAGTTAGCTCACGAGGAAATTAGTCGAAAATGTCAATAAAATTGAATTTTCCAAGAATATTCAATTGCATTGTAATGCCTATATCACGCCAATAGAATCTATCCACATTATATATGCAAGAAAGTTAAGTCACCGCGATATTAGCCAAAAATCTCATTAAAATTGAGTTTCCAACCACACTCTGCAACATTGCAATGTCTACAGCACGCCAATAGAATCTACCCTGCCTATTTAGGCAAGCAAGATAGCTCACCACGATAATAATCGAAAGTGTCAATTATATTGAACTTTCCAGCAAGATTCTTTAGCATTGCAAAGCCTATAGCACGCCAATAGCATCTTTCCACCTTATTTATGCGAGAAACTTAACTCACCACGATATTAGCCGAAAATGTCAATAAAATTGAATTTTCCATCCAGATTCTACAGCTTTGCGGAGGCTATAGCAATCCAGAAGAATCATTCATCCTTTTTTATGCAAGAAAGTTATCTCACCACGATGTTAGTCGGAAACGTCTATAAAATAGAACTTTCCAGCCAGATTCTATGGTATTGAAATGGCAATATCACGCCAACAGATTCTTTCCACTTTGTTTATGCAAGAAAGTTTGCTTTCCACGATATTATTCAAAAATGTCATTAAAATTGAATTTTCCTGCCAGATTCTACGATATTGCAATTACATTAGCACTCCAAAAGGATCTTTCCTCCTTACTTATGCAATGAAGTTATCTCACCACG
>NW_016919014.1:4536-6107 GCF_001483705.2 Eufriesea mexicana
CCAATAGAATCTATCCACCTTACTTATGCGAGAAAGTTATCTCACCACGATATTAGCCGAAAATGTCAATAAAATTGAATTTTCCATCCAGATTCTACAGCATTGCGTGGGCTATAGCAATCCAGCAGAATCATTCATCCTTTTTTATGCAAGAAAGTTATCTCACCACGATGGTAGTCGGAAACGTCAATAAAATAGAACTTTCCAGCCAGATTCTATAGTATTGAAATGGCTATATCACGCCAACAGATTCTTTCCACTTTGTTTATGCAAGAAAGTTAGCTTTCCACGATATTAGTCAAAAATGTCCATAAAATTGAATTTCCCTGCCAGATTCCACGACATTGCAATTACATTAGCACTCCAAAAGGATCTTTCCTCCTTACTTACGCAATGAAGTTATCTCACAACGATATTTATCGAAAATGACATTAAAATTGAATTTTCCAGGACGATTCTATAGCATTGCAATGTCTACAGCATGCCAGTAGAATCTCTCCTCCTTATTTATGCAGGAAAGATAGCTCACCACGAGATTAGTCGAAACTGTCTATAAAATTGAATTTTCCAGCCAGATTCCAGAGCATTGCAAAGGCTATAGCACGCCAATATCATCTTTCGTCCTTATCTACACACGGAAGATATCTCACCAACATATTAGTCGAAAATGTCAATAAAATTGAATCTGCCAGGAACATTCTATATCATTGCAATGTCGACAGCACGCCAGTAGAACCTACCCTGCTTATTTAGGCAAGAAAGAAAGCTCACCACGATAATAGTCGAAAATGTCAATAATATTCAACTTTCCAGCAAGATTCTGTAGCATTGCGAAGCCTATAGCATGCCAACAGAATCTTTAATCCTTATTTATGCGAGAAAGTTAACTCACCACGATATTAGCCGAAAAAGTCAATAAAATTGAATTTTCCATCCAGATTCTATAGCTTTGCGAAGGCTATAGCAAACCAGTAGAATCATTCATCCTTTTTTATGCAAGATAGTTAGCTCACCACGATGTTAGTCGGAAACGTCAATAAAATTGAATTTTCCAGCCAGATTCTATAGTATTGAAATGGCTATAGCACGCGAATAGATTCTTTCCACCTTGTTTATGCAAGAAAGTCAGCTTTCCACGATATTATTCAAAAATGTCATTAAAATTGAACTTTCCTGCCAGATTCTACGATATTGCAATTACATTAGCACTCCAAAAGGATCTTTCCTCCGTACTTATGCAATGAAGTTATCTCACCACGATATTAGTCGAAAATGACAATAAAATTGAATCTGCCAGGCGCATTCTATATCATTGCAATGGCTATAGCACGCCAAAAGAATCTTTCCTCCTTATTTATGCAAGAAAGGTAGCGCACCAGAACATTATTCGTAAATGTCAATAAAATTGAATTTTCCAGCCAGATTCCGCTGCATTGCAATGTCTACAGCACGTCAATAGAATCAACCCTGCTAATTTAGGCAAGGAAGAGATCTCACCACGATAATACTCGAAAGTGTCAATAAAATTGAACTTTCCAGCAAGATTCTGTAGCATTGCGAAGCCTATAGCA
>NW_016919015.1:0-2138 GCF_001483705.2 Eufriesea mexicana
GAGAAATCCCACTTGCTTAAATAAGGAGGAAAGATTCTATTGGCGCGCCATACCAATTGCAATGCCATAGAATCTCGCTGGAAAATTCAATAATATTGACATTTTCCAGTAACATTGTGGTCACCTCACCTTGTTGTATTGATATGTACAAAATATTATATTGACATGCTGTAGCCAGTGCAATTCCATAGAATCTGCCTGAAAAGTTCAATATTACTGCCATTTTCGACTAATATCGTTGTGAGCAAGCCCACTTGCATAGATAGGCATAAAATATTCCATTGGCGTGCCACAAACATTGCAATGCTGTAGATTCTTGCTGGAAAATACAATTTCAATGACATTTTCGACTAATTCCGTGGTGCGCTGACTTTCATGCATAAATAAGGAGGAAAGACTCTATTGGCGTGCTATTGCCATTGCAATGCTATGGAATCTGGCTGGAAAATACATTTTTATTGACATTTTCGACCAATGTCGTGGTGAAATAACCGTATTGCATAAATAAGTATGAAAGACTCTATTGGGGCGCTATGGCTGTTAAAATGCTGTAGAATATGTTTGAAAAGCTCAATTTTATTGATATTTTCGACTAATATCGTGGTGAGCTAACTTTCTTGCATAACTACGGAGGAAAGATTCTATTGGCGTACTATAGTCATTGCAAACATGTAGAATCTGACTGGAAAATTCAATTTTATTGACGTTCTCGTCTAATATCGTGGTGACCTGACTTTCTTGCATAAATAAGGACGATTGATACTATTGGCCTGGATAGCCATAGTAATGCTATAGAATCTGGCTGGAAAATTCAATATTAATGAGGTTTTCGACTAATATCGTGGCGGGCTAACGTTCGTGAATAAGTAAGGAGGAAAGATACTAGTGGCGTGCTATAGCCATTTCAATGCTATAGAACCCGGCTGGTAAATAAATTTTTATTGATATTTTCAACTAATATCGTGGTGAAATAACTGTATTGCATAACTAAGGATGAAATATTCTATTGGCGCGCTATGGCCATTGAGATGTTACACAATCTGGCTGGAAGATTCAATTTTATTGACATTTAAAACTTATATCATGGTGACCTATATTTCTTTCATATATGAGGAGGGAAAATTCTACGGGCGTGCTATAGCCATTGCAACGCTATAGAATCTGCCTGGAAAATACAATTTTAATGACATTTTCGACTAATATCGTGGTGAGCTTGCTTTCCTACATAAATAGGAAGGACTGATTCTATAGGCGCGCCATTGCGATTGCAATGCCATAGAATCTGCTGGGAAAATTCGATTTTGTTGACATTTTCGACTAGTTTCGTGGAGAGCTACCTTTCCTGCATTAATAATGTGGAAAGACCCTATTGGCTTGTTATAGCCATTGCAATGCTACAGAATCTGGCTGGAAAATTCAATTATATTGAGATTTTCAACTAATATAATGGTGACATATATTTCTTTCATATATCAGGAGGGAAAATTCTACGAGCGTGAATAGCCATTGCAACGCTATAGAATCTGCCTGGAAAATACAATTTTAATGACATTTTCGACTAATATCGCGGTGAGCTAGTTTTCTTACATAAATAAGGAGGACTGATTCTATAGGCGCGCCATTGCAATCGCAATGCCATAGAATCTGCCTGGAAAATTCGATTTTGTTGACATTTTCGACTAGTATCGTGGAGAGCTACCTTTCCTGCATTAATAATGTGGAAAGACTCTATTGGCTTGTTATAGCCATTGCAATGCTACAGAATCTGGCTGGAAAATTCAATTATATTGAGATTTTCAACTAATATAATGGTGACATATATTTCTTTCATATATCAGGAGGGAAAATTCTACGAGCGTGAATAGCCATTGCAACGCTATAGAATCTGCCTGGAAAATACAATTTTAATGACATTTTCGACTAATATCGCGGTGAGCTAGTTTTCTTACATAAATAAGGAGGACTGATTCTATAGGCGCGCCATTGCAATCGCAATGCCATAGAATCTGCCTGGAAAATTCGGTTTTGTTGACATTTTCGACTAGTATCGTGGTGACCAAGCACAGATGCATAGATTGGGGCGAAAAATTCTATTGGCGTGCCATAGACGTTGCAATGCTGTAGAAACTGTTTGTAAA
>NW_016919016.1:0-902 GCF_001483705.2 Eufriesea mexicana
GGATATCTTTGACTTTTGTGGTATGAAATGCTATACGGAGGAACTCTGCACTCTTCTGTGCAGCATCATATGATGCTTGGCTCAGGAGAGGCCAGCATTCGTGGTCGGGGTACGTCAGGTTTTGATATGTTACGTTTGGTTATGCTACGATTGGCTAGTGTATGAAGTGATGTCTTTAACTTTTGCTGTATAAACCGCTTTTCGGTGGAATTCTGTGCTCTACTGTGCTGTAATATGTTCTGAGTTGCTCTAGGTAGGTCAACAATAACGGCCTGGGCAAGTTAGATTGAGTTATGTTGCGTTCTGTTATATTATATTTGGATAGTTTCGGCTAGGATACCGTTGACATTTGTGATACACAGTGCTATTAGGTGGATTTCGGTGGTCTGTTGTGATGTAATATCATCTGCCTTGCTCTGGGCAGGCCAGAAATGGTAGCCGCGGCGCACTATGAATATTCTACGCTTGGTAAGTTCTGTTTACGTCAGGCTAGGTTTGGATGCCATTGACTTATTTTCTGGTCTCTGCTTTTCGTTGGATTTCTGCGCTCTACTCCCCTCTTATATGTTCTGCTCGACGATGGGGTGGGCAGCAATAGTGTTCGTGGCACGTCAGGTTGTGTTAGTTTACGTTCTGTTAGGGCAGGTTAGGATATGTCTCATTTGGATAACTATGACTTTCGCGCTAGACATAGTTTTTCGGTGGATCCCTGCCCTCTACTGTGCTCGGCTATAATATGCTGGGCCCCGTGGAGGAAAGCAACCCTGGTCGCGGCAAGTTATGTTGTGTTCGGCCACATTATGTTAGGTTACGTTTGTTTGCGTTAGGTCTCAATGTCATTGAGGTTTCTGCTGCACACCGCTTTTCTATGGATTTCTGCGCTCTACTCTCCCCGAGTATGT
>NW_016919017.1:0-998 GCF_001483705.2 Eufriesea mexicana
CGTTGACATTTTCGAATAATACCGCGATGAGCTAGCTTTCATGCATAAATAAGGAGGAAAGACACTATTGCCGGGCTATAGCCGTTGCAATGCTGTAGAGTCTGGCTGGAAAATTCAATTTTATTGCCATTTTCGTCGATTATCGTGGTGACCTACCTTTCTTGGATACATAAGGAGGAAAAGTTCCACTGGCGTGCTGTAGCTATAGCAATGACATAGCATCTGGCCGGAAAATTCAATTTTATTGAAATTTTCTACTAACATGGTGATCAGTTAACCTTCTTGTGTAAATATGAACGGAATATTCTATTGGCGTGCTATAGCCATGGCAATGCTATCGAATCTGCCTGGAAAATTCAATTTTATTGACATGATCGTCTACAATCGTGGTGACCTGACATTCTTGGACATATAAGAATGAAAGATTATACTGGCGTGCTATAGCTATAGCAATGCTATAGAATCTGGATGGAAAATTCTATTTTATTGACATTTTCGACTAATATCGTGGTGAGCTAACTTTCATGCATAAATAAGGAGGAAAGACTCTATTGGCGGGCTATAGCCATTGGAATGCTATAGAAACTGCCTGGAAAATTCAATTTTATTGACATTTTGGACTAATATCTTGGTGACCAAGCTTTTTTGGATATATAAGGAGGATAGATTCTACTGACGTGCTACAGCTACTGCAATGCTATAGAATCTGGCTGGAAAATTCAATTTTATTGAAATCTGCTACTAGCATCGTGATCAGTTACCCTTCTTGTGTAAATATGAACGGAATATTCTATTGGCATGCTATAGCCATGGCAATGCTATAGAATCTAGACAGAAAATTCTATTTTATTGACGTTTTCGACTAATTTCGTTGTGACCAAACTTTCTTGCGTAAATAAGGACGATAGATACTACTGACGTGATATAGCCATTGAAATGCTATAGAATCTGGCCGGAAAATTCAATTTTATTGACATTTTCTACTAATATCGTGGTGA
>NW_016919018.1:0-512 GCF_001483705.2 Eufriesea mexicana
GCACAGATAGCCACCAACAGCTGTGCATAGCGCAAAAGGTGAAAGATATCCTACCCGAACGTGATCTAAGCTAACTTAACAGATAGTGGAATAAGAAAACCTGACGAGACGAGACATATATTGTTGGTCTCCCCAGAGCCAAGCAGATCATATAAGGGCACAGTCGAGAGAAGAAACCCACAGAATGGATGTGCATAACGCAAAAGTCAAATCCATCCTAACCAAACGTAGCCTAATCTAACCTAGAAAATCGTAACCCATTTCAAACTCTCGCGCTACGTCCGCCATTCCTGGTCTCCCCAGAGTAGAGCAGAGTAGAGCAGAACAATGTAGAGCGCAGAAATCCATCGAATAGCGGTGTACAGTACAAAAGACGGAGCTATCCTAACCAAACTTAGTCTTACTCAGCCTAACATGACTTATCCTGACTAACTTATCGTGTTGAGACAACTATTGCTGTCCTTCCTAGAGCCCAGCTGAAAAACTTAGAGTTCTGAAGGGCCCAGCGATCC
>NW_016919019.1:0-1170 GCF_001483705.2 Eufriesea mexicana
AAATTCAATTTTATTGACGTTATCGACAAATATCCTGGTGAGCTACCATCCTTGCATAGGTAAAGAGGAAAGATCCTTTTTGGGTGCTGTAGAAATTGCATTGATGTAGAATGAGGCTGAAAATACAATTTTGTTAACATTTTCGACTACTATACTGGAGATCTAACTTTCTGGCATAAATAAGGAAGAAAGATTCTATTGGCGTGGTATAGCCAATGGAATGCTATAGAATCTTGCAGGAAAATTCAATTTTATTGACATTTTCGACTAATACCGTGGTGACCTATGACCTAACTTCCTTGCATAGGTAAGGAGGAAAAATACTTTTGGCGTGCTATATCCACAGCAATGCTGTTGAATTTGGCTGGAAAATTCAATTTCATTGACATTTACGACTAACATCGCGGTGAGCTAACTTTCGTGCATGAATAAGGAGGAAATATTTTATTGGCGTGCTATAGCCACTGGAATGCTCTGGAATCTGGTTGGAAATTTCAATTTTACCGACATTTTCGACTAATATTGAAGTCAGCTACCTTTCTTGCATAAACGAGGAGGAAAGATTCTGTTGGCGTGCTATAGGCATTGCAGTGCTACAGAATCTTGCCGGCAAATTCAATGTTACTCACATTTTCGACTAATATCGCGGTGAGCTAACTTTCTTGCATAAACAAGGAGGAAGGATTCTATTGGCGAGCTATAGCCATTGCAGTCCTGTAGAATCTGGCTGGAAAATACAATATTATTGACATTTTCGATTAATATCGCGGTGAGCTAACTTTCTTGCATAAATAAGGAGGAAAGATTCTGTTGGCGTGCTATAGGCATTGCAGTGCTACAGAATCTTGCCGGCAAATTCAATGTTACTCACATTTTCGACTAATATCGTTGTTAGCTTTCTTTCTTGCATAAGTAAGGAGGAAAGATACTTTTGGAGCGCAATAGCCATTGCATTGGTGTAGAATCTGGCTGGAAAATTCAATTTTATTGACATTTTCGACTAATATCGTGGTGACCTAACTTGCTTGCGTAAACAAGGAGGGAAAATGCTATTGGGAGCTATAGCCATTGCAGTCCTGCAGAATCTCTCAGGAAAGTTCAATTTTGTTTACATTTTCGACTAATATCGTGGCGAGCTACCTTCCTTGCATAAGTAAGGAGGAAAGATCC
>NW_016919020.1:0-987 GCF_001483705.2 Eufriesea mexicana
ATGCAGACGTTTCCTGCGCTATACAGTGCTCTAATATGTTCCGTTTGGCTCTGTGGATGCCAGGAACAGTGGTCTGGGCAGGTTTGGTTGAGTTAGGTAACTTTTGGTTAAGTTACGTATGTTTGGGTTAGCATTGGATAGCTTCGACTTGGCAAGGAGTGTTACTGGGTATATTCCTACTATCTACTCTGCTCTGCTGTACTCTGCGCGACTCTGGGGAGAACGGCAATAGTGGTAGCTATACGTCACATTGAGTTAGATTACGGTCGGGTATGTTACGATTGGTGAGGCTAGGTGTGAGTAGCTTCGACTTTTGTGCTATACACTGTCATTCGGCGGATTTCTGCACTCTACTGTGCTGTAATATGTTCAGCTTGGCACTGGGAAAGGAGGCAATGGTGGGGTCGGCATATTATGTCATGTTATGCTACGTTTGGTTAGGATAGGTTATGTCAGGTTAGGTTAAAGTATCTTTGACCCTTGTGATATCCACTGCAATGCGGCGGATTTCTGCGCTCTAGTGTGCTCTTCTTTATTCCGATTGGCTCTGCGGAGGACAAGCAGAAGTGGTCTAGGCCCGTTAGGTTGAGTTAGATTACGCTTGGTTATGTTATACTTGGTTAGGTTATGCGAGGATAACTTCGACATTTCGCTGTAAGCTGCTATTCGGTGCATTACTGCTCACTACTGCGATTTAATACGCTCAGCATTGCTCTGCCGAGGCGACAAATGGTGGCTGCGTCAGGATAGGTTGAGTTAGGGTACGTTTGGTTTGGTTCGGTTTCGTTGGGTTATGTCGGGATATCTCAGACTTCGGTCCTATACACTGTAATGCGGTTGACTTTTGCGCTCTACCATGCTCTAGTATACTCTGGTTGGCTCTGTGGAAGTCAGCAATAGCGGCCTTGGCGCGTTAGGTCGGGATAGGCTTCGTTTGTTTATGTTATGCATGATTAGGTTATGCTAGGATAGCTGTGACTTTTGTGC
>NW_016919020.1:4436-8272 GCF_001483705.2 Eufriesea mexicana
GATAGGGTGCCATTGACTTTTTCGCTGTACACACATGTGCGGTGCGCTTCTGCGGTCTACTGTGTAGTAGTATGCTCTGCTTGACACTGGGGAGGTCTGTAATTGTTTTCCCGCCCTGTTAGGTTTATGTGCGGTACGTGTGGTTATGTTGTGTTAGCTATGACTTGGTTTTGGTAGCTTCGACTTTTCTTCTGTACACTGCGATTCGATGGATTTCTGCTCTCTACTCCACCCTAAGATGTTCCGCTTGGCACTGGGGAGGCCAGCAAAGGTAGTCTAGGCACGTGAGGTAGGATTATGTTGCGCTTGGTCATGTTACATTTGGTTAGGCGAGGATAAGGTAACATTGACTTTTGCGCTATGCACTGCTATTCGGGGAACTTCTGCTCTATATTGTGCCCTAATGTGCTCTGCTTGTCTCCGGGGAGGACGGCAGTAGTGTTCTCGACACGGCAGGTTGAGATACGTTACGTTCGGTTAGGCTATGGTTGTATGCATTAGGTTCAGGTAGCTTTGACCTTCTGGGCATAGATTGTTATTCGGTGGATTTTTGCTCTCTAGAGTGCTCGTCTATATTCTGCTCGACTCTGGGGAGGCCAGTAATGGTAGTCGCTGCAACTTAGTTTGTGTTATGGTACGTTCGGCTACGTTAAGATTTCTTTAGTTCGGAGAGGGTAGCTTTGACTTTTGTGTTATGCACTACTATTTGGTAGAGCTCGGCGCTTTACTGTGCTCTAGCATATTCTACTTGGCTCTGCGAAGGACAGCAATAGTGGTTCCAGCACGATATTCTGAGCTATGTAACGTTCGGTTATGTTACATATGGTTAGGTTACGAAAGCATAGATCTGACTTTTGTGCTGTACATTGATATGCAGCGGACTTCTGCGCTCTGCTGTGCTATAATATGCTCTGCTTGGCTCTGGGATGCCTGCAATAGTGGTCTCGGCACGTTAGGCTGAGTTAGGTTAACTTTGTTCAAGTTAGGTTAGTCTGGGATGGGTTAAAATAGCATTCACCCTTCTGTTATGAATTCCCATTCTTTAGACGCCTGCACTCTACTCTCCCTTAACATGCTCTGCTTGGCGATGGGGAGCCAAGCAATTGTGGGCTCGGCTCGTTAGGTTCAGATATTCTACGCTTGGTTGGGATATGATGGGCCAGGTGAGGTAAGGGTATCTCTGATATTTGTGCTACTCGCTACTATCTGATGCCTCCCTGCGGTCTACTGTGCTCTAGCGTGTTCTGCTTGGTTCTGGGGATTCCAGCAATAGCGGTCCCGGCACGTTAGTTTAAGCTAGGTTACGTTCGGTTTTATTACGTTTGCAGAGGTTAGGATAGAATGGCGTCGTCTTTTGTGATATACACTGCTATTCGCTGGATTTCTATGCTCTACGTTGCTCTACCATACTCTGCTCCACCCTGCGGGGTCCAGCAAAAGTGGTTGTTGCACGTTATGTTGTGTTACGTTACGTTTGGTTAGGTTTGGTTATGTTCGTTTGTGTTAAGTCAGGATAGCTTAGACTTTCGCGATATACACTGTTATATCCTGGACTTCTGCAGTCTGCTGTGCTCTACTGTATTCTGTTTGGCCGAGTGTCGTCCGGCAATAGTGTTCGTGGCTTTTTATGTTGGGTTAGGCTTCGGTGGGTAAGGTTATATTTGCTCGGGTTATCTTCGGATATCTTTGACTTTTCTGCTATACACGGCCGTTGTATGGGCTCCTGCCCTCTAAACTCCTCTAATATGTTCGGCTTGGCTCAGTGGAGGACAGCAATATTGGCCGCATAGCGTAAGGTTGAGATAGGCTGCGTTAGATTGTTATGTTAGCTCAGGTTATCTTTTGGTAGCATTGACTTTTCTGCAATACAGTGCGATTCTATGGATCTCTGCGCTCTACTCGACTCTAGTATGATCTGCTTGGCTCCGCGGAGACCTGCAATACTGTTCGGGGAACGTTAGGTTGAGTTTGATTAAGGTTTGGTTGGGTTAGGTTTCTTTGGGTTAGGTAACGCTAGCTTTGACTCTTGTGCTCAACACTGCTATTCTATGGACTCCTGGGCTCTACTGTGCTCTATACCTTTCTGCTCGTCTCTGGGCACGCCAGCAATTGCGGTCGCGGCTCATTATGTTGTGTTATGTTACGTTTGGATAGGATCGGTGTGGTTACGCTTGGTTGGCATATCTTCGACTTTTGCGCTGTACACTGCTATTCGGCGGATACCTACGCTCTACATTGCTCTACTAAACTCCGCTCGACTCTGGGGTGGCCAGTAATAGTGGTCCAGGCGCGTTAGGTTCAGTTACCGTACGTCTGGTTAGGTTGCGTTCGTTCGGAGTAGGATTTGATCGCTTTGACTTTCGTGGTGCACACTGGTATTCGGTGAATTTCTGCGCTCTACTGTGCACTACCATAATCTACTCGGTTCTGGGAAGGTCAGTGACTGTGGTCTCGACACCCTTGGTACAATTAAGCTACGCTCGATTATGTTCCGCTTCGTTATGGTAGGGGAGAATAGCTTTGACTTTTCTGCTATGCTCTGATTTTCGGTTGATTTCTGCGCTCTGCTGCGCTCCAATTCGCTCTGAATGGCTCTAGGGAAGTCAGCAATACTAGTCCCGGCTCTTTAAGTTTAGCTAGTTTACGATCGCTTAGGTCAGATTTGGCCAGACAAAGTTTTGGTATCTTTGACATTTGTGGTGTTCGCTGCTACTTGACGGCTTCCTACACTCTGGTGTGCTCTAGTGCATTCTGCTTGGCCCTGGGGATTGCAGTGATAGTGGTCTCGGTACGATAGGTTGGGTTATGTTACGTTTGGCTTTATTAAGCTTGGTTAGGTTAGGACAGGTTAGATCTGACCTTTGAGCTATTCACTGTCATTCAGTGGACTTCTGCACTCCACTGTGCTCTGGTATATTCTGATTGGCTATGTGGAAGTCAGCAACAATGGTCTAGGCCCATTAGGGTCACATACGTTACGTTAGGTAATGTCACGTTTTGTTAGTGTAGGCTAGGGTATCCTTGACGTTTGCGCCATAGACTGGTGTCCGATGGGCCTTTGCGCACTACTGCGATCTAACATGCTCTGCTTTGCTCTGGGGAGGCCAGAAATAGTGGCCGCGGCGTGTTCGGTAGAGTTAGGTTACGCTTGATTAGGTCAGGCTTGTTTTGGTTAGGATAGGATATTTCGCACTTCAGCGCAGTACACTGATGTGCGGCGGATTTCTGCGCTCCCTGTGCTCTAGTATGTTCTGCTTCTTTCTGGGGATACTAGTAATGACGGTCTCACCATGTTAGGTTGAGATAGGCTGCGTTTCGTTGTTACGATAGGTATGGTTAGGTTCGGATAGCTTTGTCTTTTCTGCTATGCACTGCGATACTATGGATTTCTGCGCTCTACTCTCCTCTAATATATTCTGCTTGGCTCTGGGGAGGCCAGCAATAGTGGTCGCATCGCGCTGGGTTGGGTTAAGCTATGTTCGGTCTTGTTACGTTCGGTTAGCATTGGATGGGGTGTCCTAGACTATTCTGCTATTTACTGCGATTATATGGATTCCTGCGCTCTACTCTCCACTAATACGAACTACTTGACTCTAGGGAGTGCAGCAGTAGTAGTCTCGGCTCGTCAGGATGAGTTAGGATACGTTTTGCTACGTCATGTTTGGACATGTTAGGACATGACGCATTTGGCTTTTGTGCTATACACGGCTATTCGGTGGGTTTATACACTGTACCGTGCTCTAGTACATTTTGCTTGGCAATGAGGAGGCCATCTGTAGTGCTCTCGGCATGTTAGACTAGGTTATGTTGCGTTCGGTTATGCTACGTTTGCATAG
>NW_016919021.1:0-1518 GCF_001483705.2 Eufriesea mexicana
TAACGTAACCGAACGTAACATGACTCAACCAGACGTGCATGTCCACTATAGCTATCCTCCCTACAGTCTAACAGAGCATATTAGGGCTGCGTAGAGCGCAGAGGTCCACCGTATCGCAGTGTATAGCACAAGAGTCGAAGATATCCTAACATACCCTGACACATTGTACCCTAACCAAACGTAGCCTAATACTACATAACGTTCCGCGAGGACTAATGCTGGAATACCCACGGCCGAGCAGAATATAATAGGGCATAGTAGACCACAGGAATCCACAGAATAACAGTGTATTGCACGAATGACTTGAATACCCTAAATGACTTGAATACCCTAACGGAACTAAGCCTAATGTAACCTAACCAAATGCAAGATAACTCAAACCGCCGTGCCGAGAAAACTACTGCTCTCCTCCCGTGAACCAAGCAGAACATACTAGAGCAAAGTAAGATACAGAAATCCACCGAATAGCTGCGTATAGCACAAATGGCGAAGCTACACTATCTTAGCATATCCAATCGTCACATAGCCAAACGTAACTTAGCGCAAACCAACGTGCCGTGAACACGGTTGTTGGCTTCCCCAGGGCCAAGCAGAATGCAGTAGAGCAAAGCAGAGCGCAGAAAGCCGCCGGACATCAATGTGTAGCAGGAAAGTCGTTGCCAACCGTACCGAGCATAACATAACATCTCCTGACCAAACGTAACATATATCAACCTAACGTACCGAGACCACTATTTCTGTCCACCCAGAGCCTAGCAGAAAATAATTGAGAACAGCATAGAGCAGAAATCCACCGTTCTGCATTGTATAGCACAAAAGTGGAAGCTATACTGCCCTAACCTATCCCAGCGTAAACCAACCAACCGTAACATATCTCAACCTGGCGTGCCGAGACCACTATTGCTGTTCTCCCCAGAGCCAAGAAGAGCGTGTTAGAGCAATATGGAGCGCAGAAATTAACGGAATAGCAGTGTATAGCGCAAAAGTCGAAGCTACCCTCTCCTAACGAGACAAAGCCTAATATAACCAAACGTAACATAATTCGACTTAATGTGGTGAGGACACAGTTGCCGTCCTCCACAGAGCCAAGAAGAAAATATTGGAGAGCAGCAGAACGCAGAAATCCACCTCAGAGCATTGTATTGCACAAAATTCGAAGCTACCGGTCCTAACCTAACCAATTGTAACATAAGCAACAGTAACCTAACACAATTTAACGTGCCGCGAACACTATTGCAGGCCTCCACGAAGCCAAGTTCCGCATATTAGATCAACGTAGGGCGCAGAAGTCCACCGTATAGCAGTGTATAGCACGAAAGTCAAAGACATCCCGTCATAACCTAACCAATCGTACGTAACAAACGAAATATAATACAACCTAGCGTGCCGAGAACACAATTGCTGGACTCTCCAGAGCCAAGAGGAACATACGAGAGCACAGCAGGACGCAGAAATCAGCCGAATAGCCAGAGTACAGCACAACAGACAGAGCTGCCGTTCCCTAACATAATCAACCGT
>NW_016919021.1:2628-3967 GCF_001483705.2 Eufriesea mexicana
GGGACCACCACTGCTGGCCTCCCCAGTGCCAAGCAGAACGTACTAGAGCGCAGTGGAACGCAGAAACCCATGGGGCGGCAGTGTGTAGCACAAAAGTCATTGGCATTCTGTCCTAACTTAAACAAACGTAGCGTAACCAAACGAAACCTAAATGTACGTTACGTGTCGAAACGTCTGTTTCTGCCTACAGAGAAGCGCAGAACATATTGGGGGAGAGCAGGGCACAGAAATAGATAGAATAGCAGTGTTAGCACAAAAGTCAAAGCTACCCTCTCCTAACATAGCCAAACGTTGCAAAACCAAACGTAACCGTATTCAACCTAACGCTGCGAGGTCACCATCGCTGTCTTCTGCAGAGCCAAGCAGACCACAATATGGTACTGTAGAGCGCAGATATCCGCCGCATTGCTGTGTACAGCACAAAAGTCAGACGAAACTTAACGGAACACACCTAGACTGTCCAAACTGGACCTAACATTACACGACTTGCCGAAACCAGTATTTCTATCCTCCCCAGAGTCAAGCAGTATATATTCGAGCAAGCAGAGCGCAGAAATCCATCGAAGAGCCGTGCACAACACAAAAGTCGGAGCTATACTGTCCTAAGCTAACCAACTGTAGCATAACAAATCATAGCCTAACTCAATCTAACGTGCCGCGATTAATTTTCCTAGCATTCCCGGAGTCCAGCAGCACATATTAGAGCAATGTGGAGCGCAGATAGCCGCCGTATAGCAATGTATAGGACAAAAGTCAAATCTATCCTGCCCCAATGTAGCCAAACGTAACGTAACCAATAATAACATAATACAACCTAACCTGCCGAGACCGCTATTGCTGGCGTCCACGCAGCGTAGCGGAGCGCATTAGTGCAATGTAGAGCGCAGGAACCCAGCGAATAGCAGAGTCCAGAACATAAGTCAAAGACATCCTAACCTTGCCTGGCATGAACCGACCTTACCAAGCGTAGAATATCCAGGTCTAGTGCCCCGCGGCTACCACTTCTGGCCTCCCCAGAGCAAGGCAGAGAATGTTAGATCACAGCAGACTCCAGAAATCCACCGCCTAGCAGTGTATATCACAAATTCCAAAGCTATCCTGGCAGAACCTATCCAAATGTAACATTACAGAACGCAACATAACTGAATCTAACTTGCCTAGAACGCTATTGCCGACCTACAGAACATATTAGGGTACAGTAGAGCGCAGAATTCCACCGAAAAGCGGTGCATAGCACTAAAATTAGAGCCGCACCTTCCGAACTTAACAAATCGCAACTTAACTGAACGCAACACAACCTAACATAACTTGCCGAGAACACAATTGCTGGCATTCGCTG
>NW_016919021.1:4223-5618 GCF_001483705.2 Eufriesea mexicana
TTGCCAACGTAAACAATCGTGACATAACCAAACGTAACCTGACAAAGGATAACCTTCCGAGACCATGATTGCTGTCCTCCCAAGCGCCATGCACAACATATTAGGGGAGAGTAGGGCGCAGAAATCCATAGAATTGCAGTGTATGCAGAGAAGTCAAAGCTGCGTAAACCTAACACATGCCAGCTTAAACCAAACACACGTAACATAACACAGGCTAACGTGCCGCGGCCTCAATTCCTTGTATACCCAGAGCAAGGCAGACCATATCAGAGCGTAGTGGAGCGGAGAAAGCCACCAAAAATCAGGGAGTGGCGCAAGAATGAGAGCTACCCTTTCCTTACCTAACCAGTCGTAACACAACCAAACGTTACTAAAACAAGCCTAACGTGCCGCCGCAACCATTGCTGTCCTCCCCAGGGCTGAGTAGCACATATTAGAGGAGAGCAGAGCGCAGAAACCTATAGAATCGTAGGGTACACCAGGTGTGTCAAAGATGTCGAAAACAAACCAAACTAACTTTACCTAACCTAACGTGGCGAAGCTCAACATAGCGTGCCGCGAGCACTATCGCTGGCCCCCAGGGTCTAGCAGGTAAGCGTAGAGCATAGTAGAGGCGAGGAACCCACCGAAGAAGTGTATAAAGCACGAAAGTCAAACTTACACAAACCAGACTTATCCTAACCTAGCACAACCAACCGTAAACTAACCCAAACTAACGTGCCGCGAACACTGTTGCTGGCTTTCCGAGAGTCGATCAGAGCATAGTAAAGCAATGTGGATCTTCGGAATCCACGGAATAGCGGTTTATGCCACAAAGGTCAATGCTATACTCCCCTAACCTATCCAGGCGTAACATAACCATACGTAATATATCTCAGCTTTATGTGCTGGGACCACTATTGCTAGCATCTTCAGGGGCAGACGGATCATAATAGAAAACAGTATAGCGCGGATATCAACAGGACATCAGTGTATACTACGCATGTCAAAGCAATCCTAGCCTAACCCTGACCAACATAACCCAACCACACGTTACCTAACTCGACCTAGCGTGCCGAGACCACTATTGCCGGACTCCCATAGACGGGCAGAGTATAGTAGTGTAATGTAGAGCGCGGAAATCCACCGCAACGTAGTGACTATCAAAAAGTCCATGCCACTCTATCCTGACTTACCCAAACGTAACATGACCAAACGTAGCTCAACCAAACATATCGAGCCACGACCGCTATTGCTGGACTACCCAGAGTCGAGCAGATATGAGTAGAGCACAGAAGGGCAGGGAAATTCTCCGAATAGCAGTGTATACGACGAAAGACGAAGCTATCCAGTCCTAACCGAAACCAACATAACCCAACCAAAGGTAGCCTAACTCAAATTATCGAGCCGAGACCA
>NW_016919022.1:0-597 GCF_001483705.2 Eufriesea mexicana
CAGAAAAGGCACAGACACCCAAAACTAACACAAACAATCCAAACCTAACCTAACGTAGCCGAGAAAAAAGCGTAACGTACTGCGACCACAATTGCTGTGCCCCCTGGCTCTTACAGATTAGAGAACAGCACAGTAGAGGACAGAAATCCACAGAACAACAGCGTATACCGCGAAAGTAGAAGCGATCCTGACCGAACTTAGCCTAACCTAACCTAACCAGTCGTAACCTAACCAAACGTAGCCTAACACGGCCTATCGTCCCATGACCACTATTGCCGGCGGCCCCAGTGTCGAGCAGAGTATACTGGAGCGCAGCAGAGCGCAGAGAGGCACCAAATTGCAAGGTATAGCACAAAAGCCAAAGGTATTCTATCCTACCAGACATAACCTAACCTAGCCAAACGTCGAGTGACTGAACCTACCACGCCGTGACCACTATTGACGGCTTCCCCAAGGACGAGCTGAATATGATAGAGCACAGTAGAGCACAGAAGCCCATATGATATCAGTGTAGAGCACAGGTGTCATAGTTATCCTAACCTAACCCAAACAAACGTAACCAAACTAACTGTACATATTAGAGCACACTAGACCGTA
>NW_016919023.1:0-255 GCF_001483705.2 Eufriesea mexicana
ATGACTGCACTTGCCAATGGATTGAAGGCGCTAGGCGATCTATTCCCCAAGCTATAACATGTTATGGATTTTGAATAGACCTATTTTCTGGCACGTAGATGTCTGTACTTG
Organism: Eufriesea mexicana; assembly: GCF_001483705.2. NCBI lineage: Eukaryota > Metazoa > Arthropoda > Insecta > Hymenoptera > Apidae > Eufriesea > Eufriesea mexicana. Next base: position 112 of record NW_016919023.1, read on the forward strand.
TCATTGGATTGACGGCGGTTGGCGATCTATTCACCAAGCAAAAACAGATTATACATATTGAATAGACCTATTCTCTGGCAAGCAGATGGCTGTTCTTGCCATTGGATTGAAGGCGTTAGGCGATCTATTCACCAAGCTATAACA
>NW_016919024.1:0-682 GCF_001483705.2 Eufriesea mexicana
CCTCCTTCTATATGCAAGAAAGTTAGGTCACCACGATAGTAGTCGATAATGTGAATAATTCTGCATTTTCCGGCCAGATACTGTAGCATTGCAGTGGATACAGAGCGCCAATAGAAAATTTCTTCCTTATTTATGCAAGAAAGTTGGTTCACCAAGATATCAGTCGAAAATGTTTATAGAAATGAATTTTCCAACCTGATTCTATGGCATTGCATTGGCTATAGCACGACAATAGGACATTTCCTCCTTATTTATGCAAAAAACCACGGCCACCAAGATATTAGTCGAAAATGTCAATAAAATTGAATTGTCCAGCCAGATTCTGTAGCATCAAGCCAGATTCTATAGCATCGCAATAACTATAGCGCGACAGTAGAATCTTTTCTCCATATATATCCAAGAAAGTTAGGTCACCACAATATTAGCCGAAAATGTCAATAAAATTCAATTTTCCAGACAGATTCTATAGCATTGCAATTGCCATAGCACGCCAATAGGATATTTCTTCCGTAATTATGCAAGAAAGTTAGCTGACAACGATATTAGCCGAAAATGTCAATTAAATTGAATTTTCCAGCCATATTCTATCGGATTGCAGTGACTATAGTACGCCTGGAGGACCTTTCCTCCTTCTATATGCAAGAAAGTTAGGTCACCACGATAGTAGCCGATAATGTCAATA
>NW_016919025.1:0-2206 GCF_001483705.2 Eufriesea mexicana
TAGGTCTGCTTAGGTCAGGATATCTTTGACTTTTGTGCTGTACATCGCTATTGGGTGGTTTCGTTCGCTGTACTGTGCTGTACTAAACCCTGCTCGCTTCTTGGGAGTCCAGCAATAGTGGACAGAGCACGATAAGTTGTGTTAGGCTACGATTGTTAATGTTACGATTGGTCATGTTATGACAGGGTAGCTTTGACTTTTGTGCTATACACCGCTAATCAAAGCATTTCTACGCTCCGCATTGCTCTGCTGTACTCCGCACGACTCTGGGGAGGCCATTAATAGCTGTCTCGGCACGTTAGTTTGAGTTAGTCTACGTTTGGTGAAATTATACGTTTGTTTTGGTTAGGTACGGATTGCTTTGACTTTTGCGGTATAGACTGCTTTTCGGTGGACTACTGCTCTCTGCTGCGCTCTAGTGTGTTCCGCTTGGCTCTGGGGAGGCAGGCAATGGCGGTTTCAGCACGCAAGTTTGAGTTAGGTTACGCGTAGCATTGCTAGGTTTCGGAATTATTAGATTGGAGTAGCTTTGACAATTGTGTTGTACACTGCTATTCGGTCGATACCCGTGCAATGCATTGCTGTACTAGCATCTGCTTTTCTTTGGCGAGGGCAGCAATGGCGGTCGCGGCACGTACTGTTTAGCAAGGTCACGTTTGATTAGGGTAGGTAAGGCTAAGTTTGGTATGCATTGCTGTGACTTCTGTGCTACACTTTGCTATTCGGTAGATTTCTGCGCTCTACTGTGCTCTAGTACATTCCGTTTGGCCGTGGGGAGGCCAGGAGAGTAGGTCGCGGCACGTTATTCTGAGCTATGTTGCGTTTGTTTATGTTATGTTTGGTTAGGTTAGGATAGGGTAGCTTATACTTTTGCGCTGTATACTGCTATTCGCTGGATCTCTGCGCTTTACTGTGCTCTAGTATGTCCTGCTCGGCTATGTGGAGGGCAACACTAGCGGCGTGGGCAGGTTAGGTTGAGTCTCGCTATGTTTGGCTATGTCCTGTTGGTTTGGATTAAGCTTTGGTAGCTTTGACAACTCTCATATGCACAGCGGTTATATGGATTTCTGCGACCTACTCTCCACTAACTTTTTTCCGCTTGACCCTGTGGAGGCCAGCAATAGTGATCGAGGCACGGTAGCTTGAGTTACGTTACGTTTAGTTACTACATGGTTGGTTACTTTAGAAGAGGGAAGTGTTGAGTTAGTTCCGCAGTCTGATATTAAGCGGATTTCTTCTCCCTAAGGTTCTCTAATGTTTTCAGCTTGGCTGTGGAAAGGCCAGCAATGGCGACCTCAGTACGTCAGGTTGAGTTACGTTACGTTTGGTTATGTTAGGTATGGTTAGGTTAGGAGAGGCTGGCTTTGACCTTAGTGCTACAGAGTGCTATTAGGTGGATTCCTGCAACCTACAGTGCCTTTATATTTTCAGCTAGGCTCTGGGAAGGCCAGCAACAGTGGTCTCGGCACGTTATTTCGAGTCAGATTACATTGAATTATGTCGGGTTAGGCAATGTTTGGTCAGGATTGCTTCAGCCTTTGTGACGTACGCTGATATTCGGTACGTTTCTGCGATCTACTCTGCTCTAGTATGATCTGCCTGGCTCTGGCGAGGGCAGAAATAGCGGTCCCGGCACGTTAGTTTCGGTTAGGCTATGTTTGGTTGTGTGCAGTTGGTTTGGGTTAGGCTTGGGTAGATTAGACTTTCCTGATATACCCTGCGATTCCATGTGTTTCTGCGATCTACTCTCCATTAGTGTGTTCTGCTTGGCTCTGAGGTGGCCAGCAATACAGGTCACTGCACGTTAGGTTTAGATAGGTTATGTTTGGTTATGTTACGGTTGGTAAGGTAAGGAAAGAATGAATTTGGCTTCAGTGCGATAGTCTGCTATTAGGTGGATTCCTGCAACCTGCAGTACTTTTGAATTTTCAGCTTAGCGCTGTGAAGTCCAGCAATAGTGGTCTCGGCACGTTATTTCGAGTCAGATTACATTGAATTATGTCGGGTTAGGCAATGTTTGGTCAGGATTGCTTATGCTTTTTTGCTGCACACTGCTATTCGTAGGGTTTCTGCGATCTACTGTGATCTAGTATGTCCTGCTTGGCTTTTGGGGAGGGCATAAATAGCGGTCCCTGCAAGTTCGGTTGAGTTAGGCTATGTTCCGTTGTGTTCAGTTGGTTTGGGTTAGGCATGGGTAGATTAGACT
>NW_016919025.1:3937-15386 GCF_001483705.2 Eufriesea mexicana
CTTTTGAGCTGTACACGCTGTTCGGTCGATTCCTGCGCTCAACTGGGCTCTAGAACGTCCTGATTGGCTCTGGGCATGGCAGCAATAGCGGTCTCGGCACGTCAGGTTCAGTTACTCTATGTTTGGCTATGCGTTGTTTTTATGGGTTGGGCATGGGTAGCTTTGACTTTTCTGATATAACTGCGTTTCTATGGATTTCTGCGTGCTACCCTCCACCAACGTATTCAGCTTGGCTCTGGGGATGCCAGCAATGGTGTTCGGCGCACGTTATGCCAAGCTAGGTTATGCTTGGTCATGTTACGATTGGTTAGGTTAGGAGCGAATAGATATGACTTTAGTGCTATTTTCTGCTATTAGGTGGATTTCGGCGCCCTATAGCGCCCTAATATCTTCAGCTTGGCTCTGGGAAGGCCAGCAACTGTCGCCACAGCGTGTTAGATTAAGTTACGTTACGCACGCTTATGTTACGTTTGGAAATGTTGGGAGAGGATATCTTTAACTTCACTGCTATAGTCTGCTATTAGGTGGGGTTCTGCGCGCTACTGAGCTTCACTATATGCAGCTCAGCTCTGGGACGGGCAAAAATGGTGGCCTCGGTACGTGATGCTGTGTCGGGTTACGTTCGGTTAGGTTTGGTTAAGATAAGTTTGTTGCGGCAGCTTTAAATTTGTCCTTTACCCTGCTATGCGGTGGACATCTGAGCCCTACTATGCTCTGGTGTGCCCTGCTACGCACCGGGGGGGGGGGGGGGGCGAGCAGGGGGGATCGCCACACAGGTTGGGTTAAGCTACATTAGGCCCTGTCATGTTTGTTTGGGTTAGGTATATGCAGCTTTGACTCTTCTGATGTACACTGCGGTCCCATGGACAGCTGCGTTCTACTCTCCACTAAAGTGTTCCGACTGCCTGTGGGGAGGCCAGCTATCGTGGCCGCGCCAGTTTAGGATTGGTTATGTTACGTTCGGTTATGTTACGATTGTCTTTGTAAGGGCAGGATGGCTCTGACTTTAGTGCTATGGCCTGCTATTTGGTGGATTTTATGCGCCCTACTGGGCTCTCATGTTTTCAGCTTGGCATTCAGAAGAGCAGGAATAGTGGTCTCGGCTGGTCGTTTTGTGTATGCTTACGATAGGTTAGGTTGGTTGAGGCTAAGTTTGGCGCGGGCACCTTTAACTTTTGTCCTTTACACTGCTATGAGGTGGACTTCTGAGATCTACTATGCTCTGGTATGTCTAGCTTGGCTATGTGGAGGGCAGCAATAGCCGTCTCGGCACGATAGGTTGAGTCAGGATATGTTCGGTTATGCCCTGTTGGCTTGGGATGGCTTAGGTGGCTTCGACTTTTCAGATGTACACCGTGATTCTACGTATTTTCGCGATCCTTTGTCCACTAGTGTGTTCTGATTGGCTCTGGGGAGGCCAGGATTTGTGATCGCGACACGTTAAGCTGTGTCACGTTACGTTCGGTTAGGTTGGGTTAGGATAAGCTTGGTTCGGATAGCTTTAACTTTTGTGCTGTACACCGCTCGTCGGCGGATTTCTGCGCTCTACTGTGCTCTAGTATGTCTAGCTTGGCTATGTGGAGGGCAGCAATAGCCGTCTCGGCACGATAGGTTGAGTCAGGATATGTTCGGTTATGCTGTGTTGATTTGTGTAGCTATGACTTTTCCGATATACACAGCGATTCAATGGATGTCTGCGTTCTGCTCTCCACTAATGTGGGCTGCTTGGCTCTTGGGAGGATTGCAATAGTGCTGGCGGCACGTTAGGTTCAGTTAGGCTACATAAAGTTCTGTTAAGGTCGGTTAGGTTAAGAGTGGATATCTTTGACTTTAGTGCTTTTGTCTGCTGTTAGGTGGACCTCTGCTCCCTACATTGATTCAATTTTCGCAGCTTTGCTCTGCAAGGCCAGCAATCGTGGTTTCGGCACATTATGTTGAGTCAGAATACGCTCGGTTTGGTTGGCCAAGGCTATGCTTGGTCACGATAGCTTCCGCTTTTGTGCTGTGCACTGCAATTCGAAAGATTTCTGCGCTCTGCGCTGCTTCAGTACGTCCTGCTTGGCTCTGGGGAGGTCAGCAATAGTAGCCTCGGCACGTTACGTTGGGTCAAGTTACCTTCAGCTAGGTAGGGTTAGGATAAGCATGGTCGGAGTAGCTTCAACTTTTGTGCCGTACGTTGCTATTCGATGGATTTCTGCGCTCCTCTGTTCTCTGGTATGTACTGCTTGGCTCTGGGGATGGCGACATTAGCGGTCTCCGCACTTTGGTTTGTGTCAGGCTATGTTTGTTTATGTTCCGTTTGTTTGGGTCAGGCTTGAGTTGCTTCGTCTTTTTTGATATACGCAGCGACTATATGGTTTTCTGCGATCTACTCTCCACTAACGTGTGCTGCTTGACTCTGTGGATGCCAGGAAGAGTGGTTGCGGCACGTTATGATGAGTCAGGTTACGTTCGGTCAGGTTGGGTCAGGCTTAGCTTAGACAGGATAGCTCTAACATTTGTGCTGTACACTGCGATTCAGTGGACTTCTTCGCTGTACTGCGCTCTGGTATGCCATGCTTGGCTCTGGTTGGGCAGCAATAGCGGTCACAGCACGTCAGGATGGGTTGGGCTATGTTTGGCTATGTTCCGTTGGTTTGTGTTTCGTTTGGATATCATTGACTATTCTGATGTACACTGCGGTTCTATGGAGTTATCTGCCGTACTCTCCACTAATGCCTTCTGCTTGGCTCTGTGGATGCCAGTAATAGTGGTCGTGGCATGCTAGGCTTTGTTAGGCTACGTTTTGTTATGCTACGTTTGGCTAGACTTGGGGAGGATTTCGTCGACTTTAGTGTTATTGTCTGATGTCAGGTGGATTGCTGCGCCCTACTGTGCTCTGTTGTATTCTTCTTGACTCTACTACGGCCAGCAATAGAGGTCTCTGCAGATTACGTCGTGTTAGGTTACGTTTGGTTAGGTTCGGCTAGGATATGTTTGGTTAGTATAGCTTCAACTTTTGTGTTCTTCACAGCAATTCGTTGGACATCGGCTCTCTCCTGTGCTTTAATATGTCCTGGCTGTCTCTAGGGAGGGCAATAATAGCGCACGGTTTGTTTATCCTATGTTTGGGTATGTTCGGATATCATTGGTTAGTTTTGATAGCTTTGTCTTTTCTGATGTGCACTGCAATTCTATGGATCACCGCGTTCCGCTCTCCACTAATGTCTTCTGCTTGGCAAAGTGGAGGTGAGTCATAGTCGTCGCGGCACGTTAGGCTGTGTTAGGCTACGTTTGGTTATGTTACGATCGGATAGGTTAAGAGAGTATAGCTTTGACTTTAGTGCCATAGTCGGCTATTAGGCGGATTCCTGTGCCCTACTGTGGTCTAGCACTTTCAGCTTGGCTGTGGGAAGGCCAGCAATGGTGGTCTTGGCACGTTACGTTGAATCATGTTCCGTTCGGGTACGTTGGGTAAGACTAAGATAGGTTAGGGTACCTTTGACTTCCGTCCTTTACACTGATATAGGGTGGATTTCTGGGATCTACTGCGCAATAGTATGCCCTGCTTGCCTCTCGGGTGGGCAGGAAATGCGGTCCCGGCACGTTAGGCTTATTTATGCTATGTTTGGGTATGCTCTGTTGGTTTGGGTAGTGTCTGGGTTGCTTCGACTTTTCTAATGTACGCTGCGATTCTATGTATTTCTGCGTTCTACTCTTCAATAATGTGTTCTGCTTGGCTTTGGTGATGCCAGCACTGGTGATCGCGGCACGTTAGCTTGAGGTAGGTTATGTTTGGTTGTGACACAGTTTGATATGCTAGGAGAGACAGTATGACCGTGGCGCTACTGTCTGCTATTAGGTTGACTTATGCGCCCTACCTTGCTCTAATGCTTTCAGCTTTGCTATGGGAAGGCCAGCAATAGTGGCCTCTGCACGATATGTTAAGCCAGGTTACGTTCGGTTAGGATGAGCCAAGGTATGTTTTGTAAGGATAGCTTCAGCTTTTGTGCTGAACACTGTTATACGGTGGATTTCTGAGCTCTACTGCGCTCTAGTATGCCATGCTTGGCTGAGGGGAAGGGCAGCAATAGCGGTCTCCCCTCGTTAGTTTGAGTTAGGCTATGTTCATTTATGTTCAGCTGGCTCAGGTTAGGTATGTGTAGCTTTGACTTTTCTGATATACGCTGTGTTTCTAAGGATTTCTACGACCTACTCTCAACTAATCGAGTCTGCTTGGCTCTGGGCAGGCCAGCAGTAGTGGTCGCGGCCCGTAAGTTTCAGTTATCTTACGATCAGTTATGTTACGGTTGGCTAGGTTAGGAGAGGATAGCTTCGACTCTAGTTCTATAGTCTGCTATTAGGTGGATTTCTGCGCCCTACGGGGCTCTAGTGTTTCCAGCTTTGCTTTGGTTAGGGTAGCTTTATCTTTCGCTATGTACACTGATGTATGGTGGATTTCTGCGCTTCAGTCTGCTCTAGTATACCCAGCTTCGCTCTGGGAAGGGCAGATGTAGCGGTCTCAGTACGTTAGGTTGAGTTAGGCTGTGTTTGGTTATGCTCCGTTTGTTCGAGTAAGGTATGGGTGGCTTTGGCTTTTCTGATAAAAACTGCGGTTTTGTGGATTCCTGCGTTCTACTCTCCAATAATGTGGTCTGCTTTGCTCCCGGGAGGATATAGAGAGCGGTCCGGGCACGTTAGGTAGAGCTGTGCTATGTTTGGTTATGTTCTGTTTGTTTTGAATTAGGTTCGGGTAGCATTGACTCTTGTAATATACGCTGCGATTCTATGGATATCTGCGTTCTACCCTCCGCTAACGTGTTCTGCTTGGCTCCTTGAGGCCAGGAGTAGTGTTCGCCGCATCTTAGGTTGAGTTAGGTCAAGCTAGGTTATGTTAGGGTAGCTTAGGTTTGGAGAGGATGGCTTTGACATTAGTGGCATAGACTGCTATTAGGTTGAATTCTACGCCCAACAGTGCACCAATTTTTCCGGCTTGGCTCTGGGATGGCCAGCAATAGTCGTCTGGGTACGTAAAGATGTGCCATGTTACGTTCGGTTAGGTTCGGCTGGGAGAAGTTTGGTTAGGATAGCTTCAGCTTTTGCGCTGCAAACTGCTCTTCGGTGGATTTCTGGACTCTACTGTGCTCTAGTATGTCCTGCTTGGCTCTGCAGACGACAACAATAGCGGACAAGGCACGTTTGTTGTAGTAAAGCTATGTTTGATTATGATCTGTTGGTTTTGGTTTTTCTGGGTAGCTATTACTTTTCTGATGTACACTGTGATTCTAAGGATTTCTGCGTCCAACTCCCCAATAATGTGTTCTGCTTGGCTCTGGGGACGCCAGCAGTACTGGTCGCGGCACGTTAGGTTTAATTAGGATACCTTTGGTTATGTTGCGGTTGGTTAGGTTATGAGATTATAGCTTTGACTTTAGTGCTACAGCACTCTATTAGGTGGACTCCTGCGCCCTACAGAACACTAATATCTTCAGCATCGCTCTGGGGAAGCTAGCAATAGTGGCCTCGGCACGTTACGTTGAGATGCGCTATGTTTGGTTATGTTACGTTTGGTTCGGTTAGGGGAGGGTTGCTTTGACCTTAGTGATATGGTCTGCTATTATGGGGATTTCTGCTCCCTCCAGTGCTTTAATATTTTCAGCTTGCCTCTGGGAAGGCCAACAATAATTGTCTCGGCACGTTTTGTTGTGCCAGGATACGTTCGGTTAGGACGTGTTAGACCTAGTTTGTTCAGGGTAGGTGCAACTCTTGTGCAGTACGCTGCTATTCGGTGGATTTCACGATCTACATCGCTCTAGCATGTCCTGCTTTGCCCTGGCGAGGCTAGCAATTGTGGTCGCGGCACGTAAGTGTAAGCTAAGGTACGCTTGGCTATGTTACGATTCCCTAGATCAGAAGAGGATAGCTAGGACTTTAGTGAACTAGTCTACTATTAGGTGGACTTGTCCGCCCCACAGTGCTCTAGTATTTTCAGCTTGGCCCTGGCAAGGCCAGCAATAGTGGTCTCGGCACGTTTTGGTGAGTCATTCTACGTACGGATAGGTTCGATCTGGCTAAGTTAGGTCAGGATAGCTTTAACTTTTGTGCTGTACACTGATATTCGATGCAACTGCGCTCTAGTGTGCTCTAGTAGGTCCTGCTTGGCCCTGCGGAGGGCAGTAATAGCGGTCTCGACACGCTAGGTTGATCTAGGCAATGTTTGGATACGCTATGTTTGTTTTGGTTAGGTTTGGGTTGCCTCGACTCCTCAGATGTACACTGCGATTCTATGGATTTCTGCGTCCTACTCTCCACTAGTGTGCTCTGCTTGGCTCTGGGCTGGCCAGCAGTGGTGGTCGCGGAACGAAAGTTTGAGTTACCTTACGTTCGGTTATGTTACGGTTGGTTAAGATATCTAAGGATAGCTTTATCTAATATGCTATTGACTGCCATTCGTTGAACTTCTGAGCTCTACTGTGCTCTAATATGTTCTGCTTGTCTCTCGGGATGCCAGCAACAATGTTCGCAGCACGCTTGTTTGAGATATGTTACATTTGGCTTGGCTAGGTTAGGACAGGTTTGCTTAGGATAGCTTTGACTTTTGTGCCATACACTGCTATTCGGTCGATATCGGAGCCCCGCATTGCTCCGCTATCATCTGCTTGTCTCTGGGGACGCCAGCAGTAGTGGCCGCGGCACGTTTGTTTGGGTTATGTTACTTTTGGTTAGGTTAGGTTAAGTTTGGTTTGGTCCGCATGTCTCTGACTTTTGCGTTATACACTGCAATTCCGTCTATCTCTACGCTCTGATGTGCTCTACTAAGCTCCGCGTGGCTCCGGGGTGGCCAGCAAGTATGGTCTCGGCAAGTTAGGTTTAGTTATGTTACTCTTGGTTAGGTTCTGTTAGTCTGGGATAGGATAGGGTAGCTCCGCCTATTCTGCCATACATAGCCATTCTATTGACTTCTGCGCTCTACGATCCTCTAATATGTTCTGCTTGGCGTTGTGGCGGCCAGCAATGGCGGACTCGGCTGGATATGTTTTGTTAGTCTACGTTAGGCTTGGCTACGATCGGTCAGGTGTGGCTAGGATATCATTGACTTTTGCGGTATACCATGCTATTTGGTGGCTTTCTGCGCTCTACTGTGGTCTAGTATATCTTGCTTTTCTCTGGGCAGTACCGCAAAAGTGGTCTCGGCACGTTAGTTTGTGTCACGATACGTCTGCTTTTACTACGCTTATATAGGTTAGGATGGTATAAAGTCCACTTTTGTGCTATACACTGGTATTCGGTGAATTTATACGCTCTACATTGCTGTGCAACACTCTGCGCGGCTCACAAGACGTGAGCAATAGTGGCCGTGGCACGTTACGTTGAGTTCGGCTACGATAGGTTATGTTACGTTAGTTTGGGTTAGGCTTGCATATCATTGAATTTTCTGCTGCACACTGCGATCCGATGGATTTCTGCGCTTCAGTCACCTGTAATATGCTCTGCTTGTCCCAGGGGAGGCCAGCAATATTGTTCGGGGCACGTTAGGTTGTATTATGGTACGTTTGCTTATATTGCGGATGGCTATGTTGCGAGGTGATAGCTATGGCTTTTGTGCTGTACACCGATATTCGGTGGATTTCAGCGCCCCACAGTGCTCTATTATTTTCTGCTTGCCTCTGTGGTGGCCAGCAATAGCGGTCTCGGCACGTTAGGTTGGGATAGACTACACACGGTCACGTTACGTTCGGCCAGGTTAGGATAGGGTAGATCTGACTTTTGCGCCATACACCTGCATTCGGTGGACTTCTGGGATGCGCATTGGTCTAGCATGGCCTACTTATCTTTCGGGAAGCCAGAAACACTGAATTCGGCACCTTATTTTGAGGTATGCTACGTTCGGTTCGGTTAGGTAAGGAAATGTTGGGTTAGGATATTTTACACCTTTGTGCTATACACTGTAATGCACTTGGTTACGGTGCTCTACGGTGCTCTAGTATATTCTGCTTGGCCATGTGGACGCCAGCAATAGAGGTCTCAGCTTGTCAGGTTCTGTTATTCTACGTTCCGTTAGTTTAGGTTAGGTCCGCATAGGTTAGGAAATCGTCGACTTTTGTTCTATACACCGCTGTTCGGTGGATTTCTACACTATACATTGCTCTACTATACCCTGTTCGACTCTGGGGAGGACCGTAATAATTGTCTCGACGCGTCAGGCTGAGTTGGCCTACGTTTGGTTAGGGCATGTTTGTTTGGGTTAGGGTAGGGTAGCTTCGACTTTCGTTGTGTAAACTGTTGTTCGGTGGGTTCGTGCGCTCTACTGTGCTCTTGAACGTTCTGCTTTACTCTGCGGAGGTCAGCAATGGTGGTCTCGGGAAGTTAGTGTGTGATAGATAAGGTTTGGCTATGTTACGTTTGGTTAGGTTGGGAAAGGATAGCTTTGACTTTTGTACTATACATGGCTATTCGGTGGATTACTGCGCTCGGCATTGCTCTGCTATACTCTGTTCGACTCTCCGGATCCTAGAAATTGTGGTATGGCGCGTTAGGTTGTGTTAGGTTACCTTCTATTAAGTAAGGTTGGGTTATGTTTGGTTAGGGTAGTTTTGACTATCGTGCTATACGCAGTTATTCGGTGGTTTCCTGCCCTCAGCTTTGCTCTGCTCTGGTCTGCTAGGTCCTGGGTAGGCCGGACACATGGGTCGCAGCATGTTACTTTGCGCTTGGCTACTTTGTGTTAGGTTATGTTAGTTTGGGTTAGGTTTGGATCCCTTTGACTTTTCTGCTGTACGCTGCGTTTCTGTGGATTTCTGCGCTCTACTCTCCGCTATTATGGTCTGCTAGGCACTGTGGAGGCCAGCAACAGCGCTCTCGGCACGTTGCGTTGAGTTACGCCATGTTTGATTATGCTCTGTTGGTCTGGGTTCGGCTCTGGTATCACTGACTTATCTGATATACACAGAGATTCTATGTATTTCTGCATTCTACACTCCAGTATTGTGTTCTGCTTGACGCTGTAGAGGACAACAGTGGCGGTCGCAACGCGGTAGCTTGAGTTTTGTTACGTTTTGTTATGTTACGATCGGTTAGGTTTGGAGTGGGTAGCTTTGACTCTAATGGTACTGTCTGCTATTAGTATGGCTTCTGAGTTCCACGGTGCTGTAATGTATTCAGCTTGTCTCTGGTCAAGCCAGGAATAGTGGCATCGGCACGTTATATTTTGACAGGTTACATTCAGTTAGGTTGGTCTAGGCTATGTTTGGTTAGGGTAGCTTTAACTTCTGTGCTGCACACTGCTATTCAGTGGATTTCTACGTTCTGCTGCGCTGTAGTGTCACCTGCTTGGCTCTGGGGATAGCTTTAGCTAGGCTGTGTTCGTTTTTGTGTGTCTTTGTTAGGCTTAGGAAGTTTTGACTTTTCTAACATACACTGCGATTCTATGTATCTCTGAGTTCTACTCTCCACTTATGTGTTCTGCTTGGCTCTGGGGAGGAGGGCAATGGTGGCCGTGGCACGTTAGCTTCAGTAAAGTTACGCTCGGTTAAGTTACGATTTCATAAGTTAGGAGAGGATAGCTCTGACTTTAGTGCTATACCCTGATGTTAGGTGGATTTCAGCGCCCTAAAGTGTTCTAGTTCTTTCAGCTATGCTCTGGAGAGTGCAGCAATATATGTCTCTGCACATTAGGCTGAGTTAAGCTTTGTTTGGGTATGTTCAGATGGTTTGGGTCTGGGTCGGGTACCTTCGTCATTTCTGGCGTACACTGCGGTTCTATGGATTTCTGCGTTCTACTCTCCACTAATTTGTTCTGTATGGCACTCGGGAGGCCAGCAGTACTGGTCGCGGTAGGTTAGGTTGAGTTAAGCTACGTTTGGTTATGCTAACATTGGTTGTGTTAGAAGGGGATAGCACTGGGTTTGACGCTATAGTCTGCTGTTAGGTGAAATTCTGCGGCCTACAGTGCTCTAATATTTTCAGCTTGGCCCTGGCAAGGCCAGCATCAGTAGTGTCGAATCGTTTGTTATGCCTTGTTACGTTCTGCTTGGTTGGGTTGGGCTAACTGTGGTTATGGTAGATTCAACTCTTTTGCTGTACACTGCTATTGGCTGGATTTCTGCGCCCTACAGTGCTCTAATATATTCAGCTTGGCTCTGGCAGGGCCGCCAAAGGTGGTCTCGGCACGTTACGATGTGCCGGCCAGGCACGGTTAGGCTGTGTCAGGCTAATTTTGGTAGGCGTAGGTTTCACTTTTGTGATCTGCAATGCTATTCGGTGGATGTCTGCGCTCTACTGTGCTCTAGCATGTCCTACGTGGCTCTGGGGAGGCCAGCAATAGTGGTCTCGGCACGTCATGTTGTGTCTCGTTATGTTTGTGTTAGTTTGGTTTGGGCAATGTTAGGTCAGGGTCGTTTTAACTTTTGTGCTGTACGCTGCTATTCGGTGGATTTCTGCGCTCTGCTGTGCTCTAGTATGCCATGCTTTGCTCTCGGGAGGGCGAAAATAGCGGCCTTGGCGCGTAGTGTTGAGTCAGGCTATGTTTTGTTATGTTCCGTTGGTTCGGTATAGGCTTGGGTAGCTTTCACTTTTCTGATATACACTCCGACTATACGGATGTTTGCGTTCTACTCTACACTAATGTGTTCCGCTTGACTCTGTATAGGCCAGCACAAGTGGTCGCGGCACGTTGGGTTATGTTTGCTTAAGTTTGGTTAAGTTACGCTTGGTTATGTTAGGAGATGGCAGTTATAACTTTAGTTATATAGTCTGATATTAGGTGTACTTCTGCGCCGTACAGTGCTTGAACATTTTCAGCTTGGCTCTGGCAATGACAGCAGTAGTGGTCTCGGCACGTTATGTAGAGTCAGGATACGTTCTGTTTGGTTGAGTCGGGAAGAGTTCCGTAAGTGTAGCTTTAACTTTTGCGCAGAATACTGCTATTCGGTGGATTTCTGCGCTCTGCTGTGCTCTATTATGTCCAGCCTGGCTATGGGGAGGAAACAACAGCTGTTTCAGCACGATAGTTTGAGATAGGTTACGTTTTGTTATGCTATGATTGGTTGGGTCAAGAGGGAATAGCTTTGACTTTAGTGCTATTGTCCGCTATTAGGTGGATTTCCGGGCCCTACAGCGCTCTAGTGCTTTCAGCTTGGCTCTAGGAAGGCCGCCAATAGTGGTCTCCGCACGTCATGTTGAGACAGGTTACGTTCTGCTAAGTTGGGTCAGGATATGTTTGTGCAGGGTAGCTAAAACTTTTTTGCTGAGCACTGCCATTGGTTGGATTTCTGCGCTCTACTGTGCCCTAGTATGTCCTTCTTGACTCTGGGGAGGGCAGGAATAGAGGTCTCGGCACGTTAGGTTGAGTTATGTTACGTTTGGTTTTGTTGCGATTGGTTGGGTTAGGAGATGTAGCCTTGTGCTTAGTGCTATATTCTGCGGTTAGGTGGATTTCTGCGCCCTGATGTGCTCTAGCGCTTTCAGCTTG
>NW_016919025.1:16323-23351 GCF_001483705.2 Eufriesea mexicana
ACTTTAGTGCTATGGTCTGCTGTTATGTGGACTCATGCGCCCTACAGTGCGCTAATGCTTTCAGCTTGGCTCTGGCAAAGCTGGCAATAGTTCTCTCGGCACGTTACGTTGTGTGAGGTAACGTTCGGGTCGGTTGGTTCAGGCTAAGTTTGGGCAGGATATCAATTACTTTTTTGCTGATCACTGCTATTCGTTTGATTTCTGTGCTCTAATGTGCTCTAGTACGTCCTGCCTGGCTCTGGGGTGGGCAACCACGGTGGTCTCTGCACGTTAGGTTGAGTTATGTTACGTTTGGCTTTGTTACCGTTGGTTAGGTTAGTAGAGGATAGCATTGGCTTCAGAGCTATAGCTTGCTGTTAGGTGGATTTCTGTGCCCTACTGTGCTCTAATGCATTCAGCTTGGAACTGGAAAGACCAGCAATAGTTGTCGCCGCACGTTAGGTTGCGTTTTGTTACGGTTGGTTATGTTATGGTTGGTTATGATAGCAGAGGATAGCTTTGACTTTAGTAGCATGGTATGATGTTACGTGGATTTCTGCGACCCACTACGCTCTAATGTTTTCAGTTTGATTCTGGAATGGCCAGCATTATTGGTCTCTTCACGTTATGATGTGTCAGGTTACTTTCGGTTTGGTTTAGTTTGGCCAAGTTTGGATAGGATAGCTTTAGCTTTCTCTCTGTAGGCTGATGTATGGTGGATTTCTGCGCTCTACTGTGCCCTAGTATGTCCTGCTTCGCTGTGGGAGTGGCAGCAATAGCGTTCTCGGCACGTTTGTTCGAGTTAGGATCTGTTTGGCTATGTTCGGTTGATTAGGGTTTGGTTTTGGCTGCTTACACTATTCTGATATACATTGAGATTCTATGGATTTCTGCGCCCTACACTCCACTGACGTATTCTGATTGGCTCTGGGTAGTCCAGCAATAGTGGCCGGGGCATGTTAGATTTCGCTATGTTACATTTGGTTATGTGAGGATTGGATTGGTTAGGAGGGGACAGCTTTGACTTTAGTGATATAATCGGATATTAGGTGAATCTCTGCGCCCAACTGGGCTCTAATATTTTCAACTTGGCCCTGTGAAGGTCAGCAATGGTGGTCTCGGCATGTTACGTTTTAACAAGTTGCTTTCGGATAGGTTGGGTTAGACTATGTTTGGTAAGGGTAGCTCTAATTTTCGCTCTTTGCGCAGATATATGTGGATTTCTACGCCCCACAGCGCTCTAACATTTTCTGCCTGGCTCTGGCAATGCCAGAAATAGTGGTCTCGGAACGTTGTGACGAGTCATGCTACGTCCGTTTAGGTCGGGTAAGGCTAGGCTTGGTAAGTGTAGCTTCAGCTTTTGTGCTGTACACTGCTATTCGGTGGATTTCTGTGCTCCACTGCGCTCTAGTATGTCGTGCTTGGCTCTGGGGTGCAGCGATGTCGGACTCGGCACGTTAGGTTTAGTTATGCTATGTTTGGCTATGTTCTGTTGGTTTCGGTTATCCCTGTGTAGCTTTGACTTTGCTGATATACACTGCGATTCTGTGGATTTCTGCGACCTACTCTCCACTGATGTTTTCTGCTTGGTTCTGGGGAGGGGAGAAATAGCGGCCGCGGCATGTTAGCGTGAGATAGGTTACGTATGGTTATGTTAACATTGGCTAGGTTAGGAGAGGTGTGCTTCGACTTTAGTGCTGTGGTCTGCTATTAGGTGGACCTCTGCGACCTACTGGGCTCTAATGCTTTCATCTTGGCTCTGGGAAGACCAGCAATGGTGGTCTCGGTTCGTTAGGTTAAATCAGGTTACACTCTGTTAGGTTGGGTTACGCTAGGTTAGAATGGGTTTGCTTTGACTTTTGTGCTGCACACCGCTATACGGTGGATTTCTGCGCTCTACTGTACACTAGCGCCCTCTGCTTGGCTCTGGTGATGCCAGCAACTCTGTTCCAGGCAAGTTAGGTTGAGCTATGTTACGTTCGACTTTGTTAGGTTTGGTTCTTTTTGGTCAGTTTAGCTTCGATACTTGAGCTGTACACAGCTATTCGGCCGATACCTGCTATCTGCATTGACCTAATGTCCTCCGCTTCTCTGTGTGAAGGCCAGTCATATGGTCCTGGCACGTTCGTATGGGTTAGGTTACGCTAGATTATGCCACGTTAGGTAATGTTTTGATAGGATGGCTTTGACCTTTTTGCTATACAACGATATTCGGTGGATTTACACGCTCTGCTCTACTTTAGTATATTCAACTCGGCTATAGGAAGGCCAGCAGTAGCGGTATCGGCACGTCGGGCAGAGCTATGTTGCGTTCGGTTATGCCACGGTTGGTTAGGTTGGGACAGGGTAGCTTCTACTTTTGTGCCGCACGCTGCCATTTGGCGGATTTCTGCACTCCACAGTGCCCTACTTTACTCTACTCGTCTGTGGGGTGACCAGTAATAGTGGCCACGGCGCGCTAGGTTGAGTTAGGCTACGTTCGGTTTGGCTTTGTTAGTCTGGATTAGCCCTGGATAGCCCTGACATACGTGGTATACACTTTTCTTTGGTGCATTTCTGCGCTCTACTGTGCTATGGTATATCCGGCTGGCTATGGGGAGGCCAGCAGTGAAGCCGTCGGCACGTTATTCTCAGTTATGTTGCGTTTGGTTATGTAGCGCTTGACCGGATTAGGAGAGGATATCTTTGACTTTTGCGCTATACGCTGCTATTCGGTGGATTCCTGCACCCCTTGTTGCGCTACTATACCCTACTCTACTCTGCGTAGGCCAGCAATGATGATCGTGGGATGATAGGTTGAGTTATGTTGCGTTTGGTTAAGCTACGTTAGGCTATGTTTGGTTAGGATGGCTTTGACTTTTGTGCTGTACTCTGCTATTCGATGAATTTCTGCGCTCTACCGTGCTCTAATATGTTCTGCTTGGCTCTGGCATGTCCAGAAGTAGAGGTCCCGGCTCGTTAGTGTTTTTTATTCAACGTTTGGTCAGGTTAGTATAGGTACGGTTAAGTCAGGATATCTTAGACGTATGTCTGTATATTGCTATCTGGTGGCTTTCTGCGCCCTACTTGGTTCTACTATACACTGCTCGGCTCAGTGGAGGTCAGAAATTGTGGTCTGGGCACGTTAGGTTGGGATTGTTTACGTTTGGTTTAGTTAGGATTGGTTGGGTTAGGTTAGTATAGCTTTGACATATGTGCTCAACACTGACATCCCATGGACTTCTGTGCTGTGCCGTGCTCTACCATATACTGCTTGTCTCTGGCGAAGCCTGCAATGGAGGTCGCGGCACGATAGGTTTAGTTACTCAACGTTTGGTTCGGTTAGGCTGGGGTATCATTGACTTTTGTGCTATACATTGCTACTTGGTGGTTTTCTGCGATCTACTGTGCTCTACCATGATTTGCTCCACTCTGGGGACGCCAGCGTTATTGGTCATGGCACTACAGGTGGCGCTAGCATATGTTTGGTAATGGTACGATTGGTAAGGTTAGGATAGGGTAGCTTCGGCTATTGTGCCATACTCTGTCATTCTGAAGATTTCTACAGTCTGCATTGGTCTACAGTACTCTGCTCGACTCCGGGGAGTCCATCAACAGTTTTCTCGGCAAGTTTGGTCTAGTTAGGCTACGTTTGGTTAGGTCATGTTAGTTTTGGGTTATGCATCGATTGCTTTGACTTTCGCGGTATAGACAGTTACTCGGCTGGTTTCCTTGCTCTACTGTGCTCTAGTATGTTTTGCTTCGTCCTGGTGAGGCCAGCGATAGTGTTACCGGCACGTTAGTTTGTGACAGGCAGCGTTTGATTATGTTCTGTTTCATAAGGTTTGGGCAGGGTAGCTTTGGCTTCTATGCTACACACCGATGTACGGAGGACATCGGCTACCTACATTTCTCTGATATGCCCTGATTGTCTCTGGTGAGGCCAGAAATATTATTCTCGGCACCTTATGTTTAGCTATTTTACGCTTGGCTTGGCCAGGTTAGTAGATGTTAGGACAGGTCATCTTTGACTTTTGCGCCTCACTGCATTGCGGTGGGTTACTGCGCTCTACTGTGCTCTAGCATATTCTGCTTGGCTCTAGGGGGCCAGCAGTATTGGTCACGGCACGTTAGTCTGTGTTCGGTTGTGTTTGGTTGGGCTATGCTTGGTTAGGTTAGGATAGGATAGCTTTGGCTTGCGTGCTATACACTGCTATTCGGCGGCTTTCTGCGCTGTGCTGTGCTCTAATGTGCTCTGCTTGGCGCTCGGGAGGCCGGCAATGGTGCTCTCGGCACGTTAAGTTGAGTTAGGTTACGTTTGGTTACGCTTCGTTTGTTTGGGTTAGTTTGGTATAGATTTGACTTTCGCGGTGTAGGCTCCTATTCGGTAGATTGCTAAGCTCCACTGTGCTCTAGTATGCTCTGCTTGTCCCTGCGGAAGCACTCGGCACGTTATTCTCAGTTATGTTGCGTTTGGTTATGTAGCGCTTGGCCGGATTAGGAGAGGATATCTTTGACTTTTGCGCTATACGCTGCTATTCGGTGGATTCCTGCACCCCTTGTTGCGCTACTATACCCTACTCTACTCTGCGTAGGCCAGCAATGATGATCGTGGGATGATAGGTTGAGTTATGTTGCGTTTGGTTAAGCTACGTTAGGCTATGTTTGGTTAGGATGGCTTTGACTTTTGTGCTGTACTCTGCTATTCGATGAATTTCTGCGCTCTACCGTGCTCTAATATGTTCTGCTTGGCTCTGGCATGTCCAGAAGTAGAGGTCCCGGCTCGTTACTGTTTTTTATTCAACGTTTGGTCAGGTCAGTATAGGTACGGTTAAGTCAGGATATCTTAGACGTATGTCTGTATATTGCTATCTGGTGGCTTTCTGCGCCCTACTTGGTTCTACTATACACTGCTCGGCTCAGTGGAGGTCAGAAATTGTGGTCTGGGCACGTTAGGTTGGGATTGTTTACGTTTGGTTTAGTTAGGATTGGTTGGGTTAGGTTAGTATAGCTTTGACATATGTGCTCAACACTGACATCCCATGGACTTCTGTGCTGTGCCGTGCTCTACCATATACTGCTTGTCTCTGGCGAAGCCTGCAATAGAGGTAGCGGCACGATAGGTTTAGTTACTCAACGTTTGGTTCGGTTAGGCTGGGGTATCATTGACTTTTGTGCTATACATTGCTACTTGGTGGTTTTCTGCGATCTACTGTGCTCTACCATGATTTGCTCCACTCTGGGGACGCCAGCGTTATTGGTCATGGCACTACAGGTGGCGCTAGCATATGTTTGGTAATGGTACGATTGGTAAGGTTAGGATAGGGTAGCTTCGGCTATTGTGCCATACTCTGTCATTCTGAAGATTTCTACAGTCTGCATTGGTCTACAGTACTCTGCTCGACTCCGGGGAGTCCATCAACAGTTTTCTCGGCAAGTTTGGTCTAGTTAGGCTACGTTTGGTTAGGTCATGTTAGTTTTGGGTTATGCATCGATTGCTTTGACTTTCGCGGTATAGACAGTTACTCGGCTGGTTTCCTTGCTCTACTGTGCTCTAGTATGTTTTGCTTGGTCCTGGTGAGGCCAGCGATAGTGTTACCGGCACGTTAGTTTGTGACAGGCAGCGTTTGATTATGTTCTGTTTCATAAGGTTTGGGCAGGGTAGCTTTGGCTTCTATGCTACACACCGATGTACGGAGGACATCGGCTACCTACATTTCTCTGATATGCCCTGATTGTCTCTGGTGAGGCCAGAAATATTATTCTCGGCACCTTATGTTTAGCTATTTTACGCTTGGCTTGGCCAGGTTAGTAGATGTTAGGACAGGTCATCTTTGACTTTTGCGCCTCACTGCATTGCGGTGGGTTACTGCGCTCTACTGTGCTCTAGCATATTCTGCTTGGCTCTAGGGGGCCAGCAGTATTGGTCACGGCACGTTAGTCTGTGTTCGGTTGTGTTTGGTTGGGCTATGCTTGGTTAGGTTAGGATAGGATAGCTTTGGCTTGCGTGCTATACACTGCTATTCGGCGGCTTTCTGCGCTGTGCTGTGCTCTAATGTGCTCTGCTTGGCGCTCGGGAGGCCGGCAATGGTGCTCTCGGCACGTTAAGTTGAGTTAGGTTACGTTTGGGTACGCTTCGTTTGTTTGGGTTAGTTTGGTATAGATTTGACTTTCGCGGTGTAGGCTCCTATTCGGTAGATTGCTAAGCTCCACTGTGCTCTAGTATGCTCTGCTTGTCCCTGCGGAAGCCAGTAATAGTGGTCTGGGCACGACAGGCTGAGATAGGATACGTTTGGTTGGGTTACGTTAGCTCTGGTTAGGTTTGGATATCATCGACTTTCCTGCTGTACACTGCGACTCTATGGACATCTGCGCTCTACTCTCCTATATTATGCTCTACTTGGCTCTGTGGAGGCCAGCAGTACTGGTCGCGTCAGGTTAGGGGGAGTTAGGTTCCGCTTGGTTACGTTACGTTTTGTTAGGTTAGGAAGGGATAGCTTTGACTTTCGTGCTATAGTCTGCTGTTAGGTGTATATCTGCGTCTTACAGTGCTCCAATATTTTCAGCTTGGCTCTTGGATGGCCAGCAATGGTAGTCTCGTCATGCTAAGTTGGTTCAAGGTACTTTCGGTTAGGTTGGGTTGGGCTACGTTTGGTAAGAATAGATTGAGCTTTTGCGCCGTACACCGATATACGTTGAATTTCTGCGCTCTAGTGTGCTGTAGTATTTCCTGCCTGGCTCTGCCGAGGCCAGCAATGGTGGTCTCGGCACGTTAGGTTCAGTTATGCAACGTTTGGTTAGGTTATGATGGCCTGGGTTAGCTTTGGACAGTCTCGTATTTCGTGTCATGCACTGTAATACGGTGGATTTCTGCGATCTACAGTGTTCTAGTATTTTCTGCTGGACCCAGGGGATGTCAGCAGTAGCGTTCTCTGCACGTTAGTTTGAGATAGATTACGTACGGCTGTGTCAAGTTTGGTTAGGTTAGGATAGGATAGCTTCGACTTGTTTCTGTACATTGCTTTTCAGTGGATTCCTGCTCTCCACTGTGATCTAATATTCCCTGCGTT
>NW_016919025.1:23381-40322 GCF_001483705.2 Eufriesea mexicana
GGCGTGTTAGGTTTTGTCAGGTTATGCTCGGGTAGGTTAGATTTGTTTTCGTTGGTTTAGGATATACCAGAATTTCGTGCAGTACACTTCCGCTCTATGAAACTCTGCGCTCTACTCTCCTCTAATATGCCATGATCGGCGGTGGGGATGCCAGCAATTGCAGGCTGGGCACGTTAGGTTGGGATTGGTTTCGTTTGACTTTGCTAGGATAGGACAGATTGAGCTAGTGTACCTCCTACTTTTTGTTATACAATAATGTTCGGGAGATTTCGTCGTTCCACATTGCTCTGCTATACTCCGCCTATATCTAGCGTGCCCAGCAATGGCGGTCGTGGCACATCATGTTGGGTTACGGTACGTCCGCCCATGTTGCGTTTGGTTAGGTTTGGATAGAATAGCCTTGGCTTTTGTGCTATACGTGGCAATTCGGTGTATTGCTGCGCTCTACTTTGCCCCAATATGCCCTGCTTGGCTACAGGGAAGGCAGCAATAACGGTTTCGGCACGACATGTTGAGTTAGGCTATATTTGAATAAGTTCTGTTCCTTTGTGTTGTGCTTGGGTAGCTTCGACTTTACTGATATATACTGCGATTCTATTTATTTCCGCGTTCTGCACTTCACTAATGTGCTCTGCTTGGCTCTGGCGGCCAGCAGCAGTGGTCACGGCACGTTAAGTTGAGTTAGGTTATGCTCGGTTACGCTGGGTTAGGCTAAGTTTGGTTGGGATAGCTTTAACTTCTGTGCTGTGCACTGCTGTTCGGACGACTTCTGCGCTCTGCAGTGCTCTGGTATGTCCTGCTTGGCTCTGCGGGGCGGGGGAGGTGGGAGGGCAGCAATAGCGGTGTCGGCACGTTAGGTTATTACTGGCTATGTTTGGATATGTTCCCTTGGTTTGGTATAGGCTTACGTTGCTTTGACTACTCCGATATACACTGCGATTCTATGGATTCCTGCGGCCTGCTCTCCTCGAATTTGTTCTGCATTGCCCTGGGGAGGCCAGCAATAGTGTTCGCGGCACTTTAGGTTGGGCTGGATTACGTTCGCTTAGGCTAGGTTTTGCTAGGTTGGAATGGAATAGCTTTAACTTTTGCGGTACGCACCTGTACTCGGTGGACTTCTGCGGCCTACTGTGCTCCAATATGTTCTGCGCGGCTCTGGAGATGCTAGCAACCATGCACGTGGCACATTTGGTTGAGTTACGTTACGTTTGCTTTGGTTCGGTTAGCATATGTTTGGTTAGGATGGCTTTGATATTTGTGCTCTACACTGGTATACGACGGATTCCTGCGCTCTTCTGAGCACTGGTATATTCTGACAGGCCATGCGAAGTGCACCTGTAGTGTTCTCGGCGCGATAGGTTTAGTTACGTTGCGTATGGTTATGCTACGTTTGCCTACCTTAGGAGAGGATAGCCTTGACTTTTGTGCTATACACTGCAATGCGGTAGATTCCTGCGCTCTACAGAGCTGTAGTATATTCTGCTTGGCTATGCGGAGTCCCGCTGTAGTGGTCTCAGCACGTAGGACTGAGCTACGTTACGCTTTGTTATGTTGCGGTTGGTTACGCTAGGGTAGGATAGCTATGACACATGCGCTATACACGGCTGTTCGGTGCATTTCTGTGCTCCACATTGCTCTAATATATCCTGCTCGACTCTGACGGGTGGGGGCAAGCAATAGGAGTCCTGGCACGATATGTTGAGATAGGCAACGTTTGGTTAAGTTATGTTAGTTTTGGTTATGTTTGGATATCTTTCACTTTCGCGGTATACACTGCTATTCGGTGGACTCCTGCGCTGTACTGTGACGTAGTATATTCTGACTGGCTCCGTGGATGTCAGCAATAGTGGTCTAGGCGTGTCAGGTTGAGCTACGTTACGTTTGTCTGTGCTATGCTTGGTTACGTTAGGCTAGGATAGCTTCGACTTTTGCGCTACAAACTGCTATTCGGTGGACTTCTGCGCACTCCTGTGATCAAGTATGCTCTGCTTTGCTCCTGGGAGACTAGAAATAGCTTCCGCGCCGCGTTAGGCTGTGATATGTTACGCTTGGCTACGCTCAGTTTGTTTACGTTTGATCACGATGGCTTTCAATATTGAGGCGTACACTGCTATTCGTTGGATTTCTGCGATGTACTGGGATCTCAAATTCTCTGATTGGCTATGGGAAGGCCAGCAGTAGTGGTCTCGACACGGTAGGCCGGGTTATGTTGCCTTCGGTTACGTTACGTATCGTATTGTTGGGATAGAATAGCTTTGACTTTTGTGCTATAAGCTGGTGTACAGTGGATTTCTACGCTCTACTGTACTCTAATATGTTCGGCCAGGTTCTGTGGAGGCCGGCAACTGTGGTCCCGGCACGGAAGGTTTATTTAGGTTACGCTTGATTAGGCTGGGTTCTGTTAATTTTGGTTAGGGTGGCCTCGACCTTTGTGCTCGACACTGGCGTTTGGCAGATTTCTGGGCTCTGCATTGCTCTACTAGCATCTGTTAGTCTCTGGGGAGTCCAGAAATAGTGGCCGCGGCACGCTTGGTTTAGCAAGGTTACGTTTGGCCAGGTTAGGATGGGATAGCTTTACTATTGTGATGTTCACTGCCATTCGATGGATTTCTGCGCACTACATTGCTCTACTGTACTCTGCTGGACTCTCGGGAGGCCAGCAATTGTGTTCGCCGCACGTTAGGTTCAGTCAAATTCGGATAGATTACGTTGTTTTGGGATAGGATGTCATCTACTTTTGTGCTCTACACTGCTATTCGGTTGATTTCTGTGCACCACTGCTATTTAATATCCCCTGCTTTGACCTGGAAATGCCAGAAATATTGGCCGCGGAGAGTTAGTGTGTGTTAGGTTACGATCCCTTAGGTTAGGTTCGCTAGGGTTAGGAAAGGATATCTTTGACTTCCGTGCTATACACTGCCATTCTTTCGACATCTGCGCTCTACTCTCCTCTAATATGCTCTGCATGTTGCTGGAGAGGCCGGCCATTGTGTTCTCGGAACATTAGATTGAGTTTCGTTACGATTGGTTAGGTTACGTTTGGTCGTATAAGGATAGGGTAACTTTGACTTTTGTGCTATACACTGCTTTTCGGCGGATTTCAGCTCTCTTTGTTTCCCCACTATACTCTTCTCGGCTCCGGGGAGACCAGCAATAGCGTTCGTGACACGATAGGCTGAGTTGCATTACGTTTGGTTAGGTTAGGTTTCGTTACGTTTGGTAAATGTGGCTTTGACTTCTGTGCTATGCACTGCTATTCTGTAGATTTCGAAGCTCAAGGTTGCTCTACTATACTCTGCTTGACTTTGGCGAGGCGAGTAATAGTGGTCTCGTCCCGTTGGGTTGCGTGAGGTTACGTTCGGTTACATAATGTTATTCTGAGTAGGTTTGGATAGATTCGACTTCCGTGGTACACACTCCTATTCGGCGGACTTCTGCTCTCAACTGTCCTCTATTATGCTCTGCTTCGCCCTGTGGAGGCCAGCAATACCGGTTACGGCACGTTAGATTGAGATATATTACGTTTGGTTAAGTTAGTTTAGGCCTGATTAGGTTAGGATGTATTTGACTTTTGTGATCCTCTAATATGCTCTGCATGTTGCTAGAGAGGCCGGCCATTGTGTTCTCTGAACATTAGATTGAGTTTCGTTACGATTGGTTAGGATACGTTTGGTCGTATAAGGATAGGGTAACTTTGACTTTTGTGCTATACACTGCTTTTCGGCGGATTTCAGCTCTCTTTGTTTCCCCACTATACTCTTCTCGGCTCCGGGGAGACCAGCAATAGCGTTCGTGACACGATAGGCTGAGTTGCATTACGTTTGGTTAGGTTAGGTTTCGTTACGTTTGGTAAATGTGGCTTTGACTTCTGTGCTATGCACTGCTATTCTGTAGATTTCGAAGCTCAAGGTTGCTCTACTATACTCTGCTTGACTTTGGCGAGGCGAGTAATAGTGGTCTCGTCCCGTTGGGTTGCGTGAGGTTACGTTCGGTTACATAATGTTATTCTGAGTAGGTTTGGATAGATTCGACTTCCGTGGTACACACTCCTATTCGGCGGACTTCTGCTCTCAACTGTCCTCTATTATGCTATGCTTCGCTCTGTGGAGGCCAGCAAAACCGGTTACGGCACGTTAGATTGAGATATAGTACGTTTGGTTAAGTTAGTTTAGGCCTGATTAGGTTAGGATGTATCTGACTTTTGTGCTATAGAATGCTATTTGGCGGACCTCTGTGCTCCACTGTGCTCTAATCTACCATGTTCGGATCTGGTGAGGCTAGCAAGAGTGGTACCTTGCGACGGCAGGTTGTGTGAAGATACGTTTGGTCTGGATATGTTAGTATGTGTTAAGTATGGATTTCTACGACTCTCGTGGCATAAACTGTTGTTCGGTAGACTTCTGCGCTCTACTGTGCTCTAGTGTGTACTGCTTGGCTCTGGGAATGCCAGCGATAGTTGTCTCTGCAGGAAAGGTTGGGATAGTTAACGTTTGGTTGCGTTACGTTTGGTTAGGTTAGCACTGGATAGCTTTGACGTTTGCGCTATACACTGCTATACAGTGATCTGCTGCGCTCAGTTGTGAGCTAATATGTTCTGCTTGGCACTGGCGAGGCCAGCGTTCTCGGCACGCTAGGTTGGGTTAGGTTACGCGTGGCTCGGCTCTGTCAGGTTAGGTTTGTTTAGGATAGCCTCGATATTTGTGCTGTACACAGCTGTTCGATCGATATCTTCGCTCTGCATTGCTCTGCCCTCCTCTGCTTTTCTGTGGGAAGGCCAGCAATAGTGGTCGCACCGTGATTGGTTGAGTTAGGTCACATTTGGCTTGCTTAGGTTAGGTTATGTTTGGTACTGATGGTATCGGCTCCTGGCCTTTGCACTGCCATCCGTTGGATTTCTGCGCTCTGCTGTGCTATTGTATTTTCTGCTTGGCTATTGAGACGCCAGCAGTAGGGGCCACGACACGTTAGGCAGAGTTGAGTTGCGTTTGGTTATGTTACGTTTGGCGTTGTTGGGATAGTGTAGCTTTGACTTTTGTTCTGCACACTGGCATTCGTTGGATTCCTGCGCTCTACACTGCTCTACTATACTCTGCTCGACTCTCAGGATGCCTGCAATAGCGGTTGGTGCACGTAAGGTTGATTTATGTTGCGATCGGTTAGGTTATGTTATGTTAAGTTCTGTTAGGGTAACTTTGACTTTCGCGCTATACACAGTTATTCGGTGGCTTCCTGCCCTCCACTGAGCTGTACACTAATCTGCTTGGCACCGGGGAGCCGTGCAATAGTTGTGGAAGCACGTTACGTTGAGCATGGCTATGTCAGGACAGGTTATGTTAGTGTGGGTTATGTTTCGGTATCTTTGACTCTCCTGCTGTTCTCCGCGATTCTCTGGATTTCTGCGCTCCACTCCCCTCTATTATATTCTGTATGGCTCTGTTGAGGCCAGCAATAGTGCTGGCGGCACGGTAGGATCAGTTTGGTTACGTATGCAATGTTACGATTGGTTAGGTTTGGACAGGTTGGCTATGACCTTTGTGCTGTACACTGATGTTCGGTTGATTTCTCAATTCTACTGTGATCTAGTATACCCTGCCTTGCGCTGGGGTGGCCAGAAATAGTGGCCACGGCACGATAGGCATTGTTAGGTTACGTTCTGTTGGGTTATGTTAGCATGGGCTACGTTTGGAGAGCTCGCTCCTTTCTGCTGTCATTGCCATTCTATTGACTTCTGCAATCCATTCTCCTCCAATATGTTCTGCTTTGCGATGTGGAGGACTGCAATAGTTGTCTAGGGACGTTTAGGTATGGTACGTTTGGTTATTTTATGGGAGGATAATTTTGTCTTTTGTGCTTTACACTGCGTTTCGGAGGATACCTGCTCTCTTCGTTTCTCTACTACACTCTACTCGACTCTGAGGAAGCCGGCAATGGCGGCCGTGGCACGATAGGTTGAATTAGGTTACGTTTGGTTAGTTTAGGATAGTTTAAGTTTGACAAGGATGGCTTTGACTTTTGTGGTAAACACTGTCGTTAGTTGGATTTCTCCATTATACTGTGCTCTAATATACCCTGCCTAGCTCTGAGGAGGCCAGCAATAGTGTTCTCGGCACGTTCGGTTGTGCTAGGATACGTTTGGTTATGTTAGGTTACGACGGGCTAGGATAGGATAGTTATGACCTTTGTGCTGCACACTGCATTTCTGTGGACTTCTCTACCCTGTTGTGCGCTATCACACTCCGCCTGTCTCCGGGGAAGCAAGGATTAGTGTTCGCGACCCGTTACGCTGTGTTATGTTACGTTTGGTTATGTAAGGTTTGGTTAGGTTAGGACGGGATAGCTATGACCTTTGTCCTATACACTTCTTTTCAGTGGATTTCTGGGCCCCGCTGCGCTCTAATACGTTCTGCTTGTTTCTGGGGAGGCCAGAAATAATGTTCGTGGCATGTTTGTTTGAGTTACGTTACGTTTCGTTTACCCAGGTTAGGTTTGATTTGGTTCGAGTTTCTTTGACTTTTGTGCAGTGCACGGCTATTCGGCGCATTTCTACGCTCTATACTTCTCTAGTATACCCTGCCCGACGCTGGGGAGGCCAGTGGTAGTGTTCCCGGGGCGTAGGTTTGATTTAGGCTGCATTCGGTTATGATACGTTTGGTCAGGTTAGGAGAGGATAGCATCGACTTTTGTGATATATACTGATATTCGTCGAACTTCTGCGGTATATTGTGCTCTAACGTGCTCTGCTTGGGTCTGGGGTTGCCAGCAATGGTGGTCTCGGCACGTTAGGTTTCGTTATGTTACGTTTGGTTAGGTAACGCTTGTTTGGGTTAGGTCTGCATACCTTCTTTTTTCATGTTACACACTGCTATACCGTGGCTTCCTGCGCTCTACTGTGCTCTGGAATTTTCTGATTGGCCCTGGGGAATCCAGCAATAATGGTCTCGTCACGTTGGTTTAATTTGGGTTACGTTTGGTAATACTACGTTTGGATGGGTTAAGAGAGGGAAGCCTCTACTTTCGTCCTACACACTGCTATTCTGCTGTTTTCCACTCTATACATTGTTCCACGATACTCTGCTCGACTCTGGGAATGCCAGTAACAGTGGTCCCGACAAGTGAGTTTCGTTTGTAGTACGTTTGATTATTTTACGTTTGGTCAGTGTTCGAGAGGATAGCATTGACTCTTGCGCCATATACTGCTATTAGGCGGGCTTCGGCACCATACTGTGTTCTAATACGCTTTGTTTGGCTCTGGGGAGGCCAGTAATCACGGTCTGGGCACGTTTGGTTGAGTTATGCTACGTTTGGCTAGGTTACATTCGTCTGGGTTAGTTAAGGGTAGCTTTCACTTTCTTGTCATAGACTGTTATACGGGGGATTTCTCCATTCTGGTGTGTTCTACTATACTTTGCTCGACTGTGTGGAGGCCAGTAATATTGGTCCCGGCACGATAGCTTGATTTAGGCCGCGTATGGTTATGTTACGCTTGGTCAGGGCAGGAGAGGACGGCAATGAATTTTGTGCTATATACAGCCATTCGCTGGACTTCTGCGCTATACTGTGCTCTAATATGCTCTGCTTCGCCCTAGGTAGGCCAGCAATAGCGGCCACGGCACGTTAGGTTTGGTAAGGTTACGTTTCGTTATGGTATGCTTGTTTGTGCTAGGTCCGGATAGCTCTGACTTTCTTGGCATAGACTTTTGTTCGGTGGATTCCTGCGCTCTACTGTGCTCGACTGTACTCTGCTCGAATATGGAGAGGTCAGCTATAGATGTCGCTGCACGTTGGATTGAGTTATGTTACGTTCTGTTCCGTCACGATTCGTTTGGTTAGGAGGGGCTAGATACGACTCTTGCGCTGTACACCGCTATACGGTGGATCTCTGCGCTCTACTATGCTCCAATATTCTCTGCTTGGCTCTGGATAGTTCAGCAATAGTGGTCTCGGCGCGATAGGTGTATTTATGTTACGCTCCGCTAGGGTTTGCTTGTGTGACTTTCCAGGCGTAGGCTGTTATTCGGTGGATTTCCGCGCCCTACTCTGCTCGACTATGCTCTGCTCGAATCTGGGGAGGCCAGCAATAGCGGTCGCAGAACGTTAGGTTGAGTTACGTCACTTTCGCTTACGATACGGTTCATTAGGTTTGGAAGGGCTTGCTATGTCTTTTGCGCTCTACACTGCTGTTCGGCGGATTCCAGCTCTCTACTGCGCTCTGATGTGTTCAGCTTGGATCTGGGTGGGCCAGCAATGGTGGCATCGGCTCGTTACGGTGAGATAGTCTACGTTTGGTTAGGTTATGTTGGGTCAGGTTAGGATAGGGTATCTTCGCCCTTTGTGCTTTACGCAGCAATGCGTCGGCTTTCTGCGGTCTACTATGCTCTATTCTCTTCTGATTGGCCTGGGAATGCCAGCAGTAGTCGTCTAGGCACGTTAGGTTGAGATACGTTACGTTTGGTTTTGTTGTGTTTGGATAGGTTAGGCTAGGACGGCTCTGACATTTGTGTTACCCACTGCTGTTCGCCGGATTTCTGAATACTACTGTGATCAACCGTGCCCTGCTTTGTCCTGGGGTGGCCTTAAGCTGTGGCTGCGGCGAGGCCGGGTGCGCTATTGTACGTTTCGTTAGGTTAGGTTAGGTATGGTTAGGTCAGGCTATCATTGACTTTTGTGCTATTCACTGCAGTGCGGTCGATTCCTACGCCCTACTCCTTTCCAGTATATTCTGCTTGGCGTTTCAGAGGCCAGTAGTACTGGTCGCGGCACGTTAGGCTGAGTCAGATTAAGTTTGGTCCGGTTTGGTTATTTTGGGTTATGTTAGGACAGCATTTATGCTCACAAGGCTATCCTATGGACTCCTGTGCCCTACAGTGCTCGATTTGGATTTGCTTGTCTCTGGGGAAGCCAGCAATAGTGTTCGCGGTACGTTACGTTTTTTTGTGTTACGTTTGGCTAGGATAAGTTATGTTAGGCTTGGTCTGGTTATCCATGAATTTTGTCCTGCACACTGTTCTTCTGTGGTTTTCTACGCTACACGTTGCTCTACCATACTCTGCTCGACTCTGGGGTGTCCAGTGATAGTTGTCACGTCGCGTTAGGTTGAGTTATTCTACGTTTGGTTAGGTGTCGTTTGATTGTGTTAGGTCAGGATAGCTTTGATTTTTGTGGTATACACTGTAATTCTGTGGGCTTCTGCAATCCACTGTGCTCTGCTGTATTCTGCTTTGCCCTGGGGCATCCAGCCTTATTTGTCGTGGCACGAAAGTTTGTGTTAAGTTACGTTTTGTTGTGGAGAGTTTGGGTTAGGTTTCGTTATGATGGGTTTGACTTTTGTGCTGTACACTGATATTCTGTGGATTTCTGCGTTCTACTTTACTCTAATGTTCTCTGCTTGGCTCTGTGGAGGGCAACAATACTGGTCGCAGTATGTAAGATTTAATTAGGTTACGTTTGATTGGGTTAGGCTGGTTTGGGTTAGGCTAGGATACCTTTGAGCTTTGTGCTTTACCCTGCAATGCGGCGGATTTCTGCGTTTTGCTGTGCTCTAGTATATTCTGGTAGGCTCTGTGGAAGTCGTGAATTGTGGTGTAGGCACGGTAGGTCGGGTTGTATTACGCTTGGCTATGTAACGATTGGTTATGTTTGGAGGAGCTGGCTATGACCTTTGCGCTGTACACTGGGATTCTACGGACTTCTGCTCTCTAAACTCCTATAATATGTTCCGCTTGGCTCTGGGCAGGCCAGCAATAGTGGTCGCGTCACGTTACGACCCGGCACGATAGCTTGATTTAGGCCGCGTATGGTTATGTTACGCTTGGTCAGGGCAGGAGAGGACGGCAATGAATTTTGTGCTATATACAGCCATTCGCTGGACTTCTGCGCTATACTGTGCTCTAATATGCTCTGCTTCGCCCTAGGTAGGCCAGCAATAGCGGTCACGGCACGTTAGGTTTGGTAAGGTTACGTTTCGTTATGGTATGCTTGTTTGTGCTAGGTCCGGGTAGCTCTGACTTTCTTGGCATAGACTTTTGTTCGGTGGATTCCTGCGCTCTACTGTGCTCGACTGTACTCTGCTCGAATATGGAGAGGTCAGCTATAGATGTCGCTGCACGTTGGATTGAGTTATGTTACGTTCTGTTCCGTCACGATTCGTTTGGTTAGGAGGGGCTAGATACGACTCTTGCGCTGTACACCGCTATACGGTGGATCTCTGCGCTCTACTATGCTCCAATATTCTCTGCTTGGCTCTGGATAGTTCAGCAATAGTGGTCTCGGCGCGATAGGTGTATTTATGTTACGCTCCGCTAGGGTTTGCTTGTGTGACTTTCCAGGCGTAGGCTGTTATTCGGTGGATTTCCGCGCCCTACTCTGCTCGACTATGCTCTGCTCGAATCTGGGGAGGCCAGCAATAGCGGTCGCAGAACGTTAGGTTGAGTTACGTCACTTTCGCTTACGATACGGTTCATTAGGTTTGGAAGGGCTTGCTATGTCTTTTGCGCTGTACACTGCTGTTCGGCGGATTCCAGCTCTCTACTGCGCTCTAATGTGTTCAGCTTGGATCTGGGAGGGCCAGCAATGGTGGCATCGGCTCGTTACGGTGAGATAGTCTACGTTTGGTTAGGTTATGTTGGGTCAGGTTAGGATAGGGTATCTTCGCCCTTTGTGCTTTACGCAGCAATGCGTCGGCTTTCTGCGGTCTACTATGCTCTATTCTCTTCTGATTGGCCTGGGAATGCCAGCAGTAGTCGTCTAGGCACGTTAGGTTGAGATACGTTACGTTTGGTTTTGTTGTGTTTGGATAGGTTAGGCTAGGACGGCTCTGACATTTGTGTTACCCACTGCTGTTCGCCGGATTTCTGAATACTACTGTGATCAACCGTGCCCTGCTTTGTCCTGGGGTGGCCTTAAGCTGTGGCTGCGGCGAGGTCGGGTGCGCTATTGTACGTTTCGTTAGGTTAGGTTAGGTATGGTTAGGTCAGGCTATCATTGACTTTTGTGCTATTCACTGCAGTGCGGTCGATTCCTACGCCCTACTCCTTTCCAGTATATTCTGCTTGGCGTTTCAGAGGCCAGTAGTACTGGTCGCGGCACGTTAGGCTGAGTCAGATTAAGTTTGGTCCGGTTTGGTTATTTTGGGTTATGTTAGGACAGCATTTATGCTCACAAGGCTATCCTATGGACTCCTGTGCCCTACAGTGCTCGATTTGGATTTGCTTGTCTCTGGGGAAGCCAGCAATAGTGTTCGCGGTACGTTACGTTTTTTTGTGTTACGTTTGGCTAGGATAAGTTATGTTAGGCTTGGTCTGGTTATCCATGAATTTTGTCCTGCACACTGTTCTTCTGTGGTTTTCTACGCTACACGTTGCTCTACCATACTCTGCTCGACTCTGGGGTGTCCAGTGATAGTTGTCACGTCGCGTTAGGTTGAGTTATTCTACGTTTGGTTAGGTATCGTTTGATTGTGTTAGGTCAGGATAGCTTTGATTTTTGTGGTGTACACTGTAATTCTGTGGGCTTCTGCAATCCACTGTGCTCTGCTGTATTCTGCTTTGCCCTGGGGCATCCAGCCTTATTTGTCGTGGCACGAAAGTTTGTGTTAAGTTACGTTTTGTTGTGGAGAGTTTGGGTTAGGTTTCGTTATGATGGGTTTGACTTTTGTGCTGTACACTGATATTCTGTGGATTTCTGCGTTCTACTTTACTCTAATGTTCTCTGCTTGGCTCTGTGGAGGGCAACAATACTGGTCGCAGTATGTAAGATTTAATTAGGTTACGTTTGATTGGGTTAGGCTGGTTTGGGTTAGGCTAGGATACCTTTGAGCTTTGTGCTTTACCCTGCAATGCGGCGGATTTCTGCGTTTTGCTGTGCTCTAGTATATTCTGGTAGGCTCTGTGGAAGTCGTGAATTGTGGTGTAGGCACGGTAGGTCGGGTTGTATTACGCTTGGCTATGTAACGATTGGTTATGTTTGGAGGAGCTGGCTATGACCTTTGCGCTGTACACTGGGATTCTACGGACTTCTGCTCTCTAAACTCCTATAATATGTTCCGCTTGGCTCTGGGCAGGCCAGCAATAGCGGTCGCGTCACGTTACGATGAGTTAGGCTACGTGCTGTTTGGTTAGGTTTGGTCAGGGTAGGTTAGTATATCTTTGACTTTTGTGCTTTACACTGCAATGCGGCGGATTTCTGCGCTCTACAATTCGTCCTATACCCTGCTAGATTCTCGGACTGAGAGATATAGTGCACGTGGCACGTTGGGTTTGGTTTGCTTAAGTTTGGTTGGGTTATGTCAGGGCATATTTTCTTAGTGTAGCTTTGGCTTTCGTGCTATACGCAGTTATTTGGTGGGCTCCTGCACTCCACTGTACCCTACTATAATCCGCTAGACCCTGGGGAGGACAGCGATAGTGGTCGCGGCAAGTTACGTTGAGTTTGGCTACGTTAGGTTAGGTTATGTTAGCTTGGGTTAGGTTTGGATGTCTTTGCCTTTTCTGCTGTGCATTGCGGCCCAATGGATTTCTGCGCAATATTCTCGTCTAATATGTCCTGCTTGGCTCCGGGGAGGTTAACAATACTGGTGGTGGCACCTTAGGTTGAGTTTTATTACGTATGGCTGTGTTACGGTTTGTTTGGTTACGACAGGTTACCCCTGGCTTTTGCGCTATGCTCAGCTATTCGGTGGTTTTCTGCGATCTACTGTGCTGTAATGTGTTCTTCTTTGCACCGGGGAGGTCAGCAATAGTGGTGTACGCATGTTAGGTTGTGTTAGGTTCGTTCCGCTATGTTTCATTTGGTTAACTTAGGATAGCACAGCAGTGACTTCTTTGCTATACACTGCTATTCGGTGGATTCCCACGATCTGCGCTGCTCTGATATACTCTGCTCGGTTCTCGGGAGGACGGTAATAGCGGTCTCGTCACTTCAATTTGTGTTGGGCTACGTTTGGTTAGGTTATGTTCGGACATGTTAGGAGATTATGACTTTGGCTTTTGTGCTGTACACTGATATTCCGTGGTTTTCAGCGCTCTACACTGCTCTACTATACCCTGTTCGAAACTGTGGAGGCCTGTAATAGTTGGCTCGGCACGTCCGGTTTATTTAGGCTAAGTTTGGTTAGGGCATGTTATTTCGGGTTATGTTAGGATAAGTTCGACTTTCGTGGAATAAACTGCTTTTCGGCGGATTTCTGCGCTCTACTTTACTCTAGTATGTTCTGCTTGCATCTGGGGAAGCCTGTAATAGTGGTCTCGGCGCGAGAGGCTGAGATAGGATACATTTAGTTAGGTAATGATAGCACTGGTTAGGCTCGGATAGCTTCCACTTTCGTGGAGTAAACAGATGTTCGGTGGACTCCTGCGCTCTGGTGTGCTCTTGGTTCTAGGGAGGCCGGAAGTAGTGTTCCCGGCACGCCAGGTTGTGATAGATAACGTTTGGGTATACAAAGTTTGGTTATGCAACGTTTGGTTATGCAACGTTTGGGCAGGTTATGAAAGGGTAGAGTTGTTCTTTGTGCTATACACTGCTATTAGGTGGACTTCTACGATCTAAGTTGCTGTACTATATTCTACTGGACTCTGCGGAGGTCAGTAATAGTGTTCGCGACATGTTAGTATGCGCTCGATTACGTTTCGTTGGGTCAGGCTTGTTTGGGACCGGTTTGGATAACTTTGGCTTTTCAGCTGTGACCTGCGATTCTTTGTATTTCGGCACTCTCCTCGCCAATATTATGTCCTACTTTGCTCCAGGCTGGCCTGGAATAGTGGTCCCGGCACGTTAGCTTGATTTAGGCAACGCTTGGTTACGTCACGTTTGGTTTGGGAAGGAGAGGATATCGCTGACTTTTGCACTATATACTGCTCTTCGGCGTGCTTCTGCACTGTACTGTGCTCCAGTGTGCTCTGCTTGGCTCTGTAGAGACAAGCAAAAAGTGGTCCCGTCTCGTTAGATTTAGTTATGCCACGTTCGGTTATGGTACCCGTGTTTGGGTTAGGTTTGGATGGCTCTGACTTCCACAGCATAGACTCTTATTCGGTGGTTTTCTGCGCACCACTGCAATCAAGCATGCTCTGCTTTGCTCTGCGGAGGACAAAAGTAGTGGCCGCCGTTGGTTAGGTTGATATAGGCTACGTTTGGGTATGTTACGATTGGCTAGGATAGGGTAGCTCTGACTTCTGTGTTATACACTGCCTTTCTGCTGACTTCTGCACTCTGTTGTGCTCTAATACGTTCAGCTTGGTTCTTGGAAAGACAGCAATTCTGGTAAAGGTACATTATGTTGGTTTGTGCTACGTTCGGTTAGGTTAGGTTAGGTCGGATTAGGTTAGGGTATCATTGGATTTGTGATTTACACAGCAATGCCGCGGATTCCTGCGGTCTACTGTGCTCCGGTGTATTCTGATTGGCTCATCGGATGTCAGCAATAGCGGTATGGGCATGACAGGTTGTGTTAGTTCACGCTTGGTAAGGTTACGATTGTTTGCGTTCGGTTTGAATATCTTTGCGTTTCTTCTCGTAGACTGTTATTCGGCGGGTTTCTGCATTCTACTGTGCTCTACTATACTCTGCAAGACTCTGGGGAGACCAGCAATAGTGGTCGCGACACGATGGGTTATGTCAGCTTGCGTTTGGTTATATTACGTTTGGGCAGGTTAGGATAGGGTACCTGCGACTTTTATACTGTATACTGCTATTCAGCGAACTTCCGCGCTATACTGTGCTCAAATATGCTCTGATTGTATCTGGGGATGCCAGCAATAGTGTCTCGGCACGTTACGGTCAGATAGACTACGTTACGTTAGGTGAGGCTCGGTCAGGTTGGGTTAGGATATCTTTGACTTTTGTGCTTTGGGCAGATGTACAGCTGTTTTCAGCGATCCAATGCACTCCACTATATTCTGCTTGGTTTTGGGGGGGGGGGGTCGGCAGTAGTTTTCTAGGCGTGTTATGATTAGTTAGGTTACGTTTGGTTATTTTATGTTTGGTTATGTTACGCTATGGCAGCCTTCAGGTTTGTGCTACACACTGCTTTTCGGTGGACTTCCTCGCACGACTGAGATCAAGCATGCCCTGCTTTGCTCTGGGGAGGCCAAAAATTGTGACCGCGGCGCGGTAGGAATTGTTAGGTTACGTACAGGTAGGTTAGGTTTGTCTGGGTTAGGTTGGGTTATCCTTGACTTCTGTGCACTGCACTGGAATACGGTGTACCTGTGCGGTCTACTGTGCTCTAGTATGTTCAACTTTGCTCTGGGAAGCAGTAGTCCAGGTCTCGAGACCATTGATTGGGATAGGATACGTTTCGTTGTGTTATGTTTGCTTAGGTTAGATTTGGATAGCATGGACTTTTCTGCTATACACTGCTACTCTATCGATTCCTGCGATCTGTTCTCCGATAATATGCTCTGCTTCACCCTGTGGAGGCCAGCAATACTGGTCGCTGCGCGTTAGGTTCAGTTATGCTATGTTCGTTTATGTTAGGCTTGGTTATGGTAGGAGGGGATATCTTTGACTTTTGTGCTGTGCGCTGCTTTTCGGTACGTTTCTACGCTCCACTGTGCTCTGACTCGCTCTGCCTGGCTCTGGGGAGACCAGCAATAGTGGCCTCGTCTCGGTAGGTTCAGTTAGTCTTCATTTTGATAGGACAGGTTAGGCCTGGTAGGGTTGGGGTTCCTTTGACACTTGTGCTATTCGTTGCTG
This sequence comes from Eufriesea mexicana, assembly GCF_001483705.2. Taxonomy (NCBI): domain Eukaryota; kingdom Metazoa; phylum Arthropoda; class Insecta; order Hymenoptera; family Apidae; genus Eufriesea; species Eufriesea mexicana. The sequence goes on from NW_016919025.1 coordinate 39,069, forward strand.
ATTGGTGGCATCCCTCGCTGTACAGTGCTCTGTTGTATTCTGGTTGGCTCTGGCGATTCAAGTGACAGTGGTGTCGGGTCGTTAGGACAAGTAATGCTACGTTTGGCTTTATTACGTTTGGATTGTTTAGGATAGGGTAGCTTCGACTTTTGAGCTATACACTGCTATTCGCTGGATTCCTACGCTCCACATTGCGCCACTATAATCTGCTCTAACCTGCGGTGCTTGGTAATCGTTGTCCCGGCACGTTAGCTTGATTTAGGTTACGTTTGGTTATGCTACGTTTGGCTAGGGAGGAGATGGTAGCATTGACTATTGTGCTGTATACTGCTATTCGATGAATATCTGCGATATACTGTGCTCTAATATGCTCTGCTTGCCTCTGGGGAGACCAGCAATAGTGTTCTAGGCACGTCAGGTTGAGTTAGGCAACGTTTGGTAAGTTTACGTTTGTTTGGGCTGGCTTTGGAAAGCTACGACCTTCGATGTATGCACTGCTATTCGGTGGATACCAGCGCTCTACTATGCTCTGCTGGAATGTGGGAAGGCCAGCAATAGCTGTCACGGCACCTTGAGTTGCGCTACGTTACGTTTGTGTATGTTACATTTGGATATGTTTGTACTGGATAGCTTTGACTTTGGAATATACTCTGTTATTCTGTAGATTTCTGATATTTTCAGCTTGGCTCCAGGAATGGCAGCAATGGTGGTTTCGGCACGTTACGCTGAGGGAGGCTACGTTTGGTTCGGTTAGGTTAGGTCATGCTAGATTAGGATATCTTTGACTTCTGTGCTGTGCGCAGTAATGCGGTTTACTTCTGCGCTGTACTGTGCCCTAGTATGTCTGCTTCCGTATGGGGAACCCAGTAATTTCGGTCCAGCTGCGCTAGGTTGAGGTAGGTTACGCTTAGTTATGTTACGTTTGGTTAGGATACGTTTGTTTGCGTTAGGTTAGGATTGCATAGACTTCCGTGGTATACACTGTTATTCTCTGGACTTCTGCGCTCTGATTGACTCTACTGTATTCTGCTCGGCCCTGCAGCGCCAAGCAAGAGTGGTCGCGGCTCGTCATGTTGTGATAGGCTTCGTTTTGTTGGGTTATATTTGCTTGGGTTAGGTTTTGATAGCTTTGCCTTTTATGCTGTGCACTGCTATTCAATGGATTTCTGCGCTCTGCTGTGCTCTAGTATCCTCTGCTTGACTCTGAGGAGGCCAGCAGTTGTGGTCTCCGCACGTTAAGGTCAGTTATGCAAC
>NW_016919025.1:40628-48189 GCF_001483705.2 Eufriesea mexicana
GCGGTTTACTTCTGCGCTGTACTGTGCCCTAGTATGTCTGCTTCCGTATGGGGAACCCAGTAATTTCGGTCCAGCTGCGCTAGGTTGAGGTAGGTTACGCTTAGTTATGTTACGTTTGGTTAGGATACGTTTGTTTGCGTTAGGTTAGGATTGCATAGACTTCCGTGGTATACACTGTTATTTTCTGGACTTCTGCGCTCTGATTGACTCTACTGTATTCTGCTCGGCCCTGCAGCGCCAAGCAAGAGTGGTCGCGGCTCGTCATGTTGTGATAGGCTTCGTTTTGTTGGGTTATATTTGCTTGGGTTAGGTTTGGATAGCTTTGCCTTTTATGCTGTGCACTGCTATTCAATGGAATTCTGCGCTCTGCTGTGTTCTAATTTCCTCTGCTTGACACTGCAGAGGCTGCGCACGTTAAGTTGAATTAGGCAATGTTTGGTTAGCTTATGTTTTTCTGGGTTGGCATTGGATAGATTTGACTTTCGTGTTATGCACAGTCATTCGGTCGATTTCAGCGCTCTACTGATCTCGACTATACTCTACTCGACATTGAGGAGGCCCGCAATAGCTGTCGCTGCAGGTTAGGTTGAGTTATGTTACGTTTGGTTGCGTTACGATTGGTTGGGTTAGGTAGGCCTAGCTACGACTTTTGCGCTCTAAACCGCTACTCGCCGGGTTTCTGTACTCTACTGTGCTCTGATACGCTCAGCTTGGCTCTAGGGACGCCAGCAATGGTGGTATAGTCACGCTACTTTGGGTTAGGCTACGTTTGGTTACGTTAGGTTAAGTCAGGTTAGGTTAGGATATCTTTGGCTTTTGTGCTTTACGCAGCAACGCGGCGGTTTTCTGCGCTATACTGTGCTGTAGTATATCCCGCGTGGCACCGGGGAGGCCAGAAATTGTCGGCTAGGCACGTTAGGTTGAATAATGTTGCGGTTGGCCATGTTACGCTTGGTTAGGTTAGGAGAGTATAGCTTTGACTTTTTTGCTATATACATATATTCGGTGGATTTCTGCGCTCCACTGTGATTTGACATGTTCAGCTTGGCTCTTGGGAAATACCGCAATAGTGGCCTCAGCATCGTATGCTGAGTCAGACTTCGTTTGGATAATTTCGGTTTGGTCTGGTTAGGTCAGGTCAGCTTTACTTCTGTGCTTTACACGGCAACACCGCGCATTCCTGTGACCTACTGTGTTCTAGTATATTCTGATTGTCTCTGTGGAGGCCTGCAGTATTGCTGTAGGGCGGTTAGGTGGTGTTAGGTTACGTTCTGCTAAGCTACGTTTGGGAAGGTTAGCCTAGGTGAGCTCTGACTTTTGTGCTATACACTGCTATTCGGTGAATTACTGAGATCTATTGTGATCTAATACGTTCTGCTTGTCACCGGGTGGGCCAGTAGTTGCTTCCTCACCAGGTTGGGTTGAGATCGGCTACGTTTGAATAGATTATGTTTGCAATGGTTATTTTTCGATAGCTTCGACTTTTCTGCAATACACCGCGATTCAATGCATTTCTGCTATACACCGCGATTCAATGCATTTCTGCCCTTGACTCTCTTCTAACATGCTGCGCTTGGCTGTGTGCAGGCCAGCAACAGTTGTATAACTGTTGTATAATACGTTTGTTTAGGGTAGGAGAGGAGAGCATTGACTTTTGTGCTATATAATTCTGTTCGGTGGAATTGTGCGATATACTGTGCTCTAATATGCTCTCATGGCTTTGGAGACGCCAACAATAGTGGTGCCATCACGTTAGGTTCAGTTGGATTACGTTCGGTTAGTGTATGCTTGCTTGGGTTAAGTTCGGATAGCTTTGACTTACTAGGAATAGACAGTTATTCGGTGGATTTCTGCGCCTTACTGTGATCGACTATACTCTGTTCGACTCTGAGGAGTCCAGCAAGCTGTCGCAGCACGTTAGCTTGAAGTATGCTACGTTCGGTTGCGTTATGATTGGTCAGGTTTGGAGGGTCTAGCTATGCCTTTTGAGCTTTACGCTGTTTTTCGGCGGATTTCTGCACTCTACTCTGCTCTAATATGCTTAGCTTGGCTCTTGGTGGTCCAGTAAAAGTAGTTTCTGCACGTTCGGGTGAGTTAGGATACGTTTGATCGTATTGCGTTCCGATCGATTAGGACAGGGTAGCTTTGACTTTTGTGCTATACACTGCTATTCGGTGGATTTCTGCGCTCGGCTGTGCTCTAGTATCCTCTGCTTGACTCTGAGGAGGCCAGCAGTTGTGGTCTCCGCACGTTAAGGTCAGTTATGCAACGTTTCGTTAGGTTACGTTTGTCTGCGTTAGGTATGGATGGCATAGACCTTCGTGGTATACACTGATATCCTCTGGATTTCTGCGCCCTGCCGTGCTGCAATATCCTCTGCTTGACTCTGGCGAGGCCAGCAATAATGGATTCCGCAGGTTAATTTGAGTTAGGCAAACTTTGGTTAGGCTAAGTTAGCTTGGGATAGCTATTGATAGCTGTGACTTTCGGGGTATGCACTGCCAATCGGTGAATTTCAACGCTCCACCATGCTCCGCTCGGCTCTGGGAATGCCAGCAGTAGCAGTCGCGTATCCTTACACTGTGTTAGGTTACGTTTGCGTATGTTACGATTGGTTAGGCATGTAGAGGGCAGCTTTGGCTTTTGTGCTATGCACTGTTATTCGGTGGGCTTCCGCGCTCTACTGTGCACTTATATATTCTACTTGTCTCCAGGAATGCACAATAGTGGTCACGGTACGTTAGGTTGTGTTTTACAACTTTTGGTTAGGTATGGTTTGGCTAAGCTAAGATGGGGTAGTTTTAACTTTTGCGCTAATCACTTATACTAGGTGGACTTCAGCGCTCTACTATGCTCTATGATGTTCTGTTGGCTCTGTGGAAGCTAGCAATAGTGGTCGCGACACGTTAGTTTGGTATAGATAACGTTTGCATGTGTTACGTTTGGTAAGGTTAGGACACGATAGCTTTGACTTTTATGCTATGTAACGCTATTCGGCCGATTTCAACTCCCCACTGTGCTCCAGTACATTCTGTTTGGCTCTGATGAGGCCAGCAGAATTTGTCTCGGCACGTAAGTCTGATATACGTTACGTTTGACTATGTTTCGCTTGGTTAGGTTGGCGTAGAGTAGCATTGACTTTTGTGCTATACACAGTTATTCGGTGGATTCCTGCGCTGTATATTGCTATAATATAATCAGCCCGACTCGGGGGATACGAGCAATATCTGTCGTGGCACGACAGGTTGAGATAAGTTACGTTCGGTCAGGTTAGGTTAGGATAGGTTTGGTAAAGATTGCATAACCTTTTACGATATACACTGCTGTTTGGAGATTCCTGGGCTCTACTGTTCTCCAATACGATCTGCTTGGCTCTGGGGTGGCCAGCAATAGAGGTCTCGGTTCGTTAGGCTTAGTTAATCTACATTTGGTTAGGTTAGGTTAGGAGATGTTAGGTTACGATTTCTTCGACTTCTGTGCCATGCGCTGCTATTTGGTGGCCTTCTGCACCCGGCTGTGCTCCAGTACATCTTGCTCGACTCTGGGGAAGCCAGTTGTAGTGATCCCGGCAGGTTAGGTTGAGTTAGGCTACGTTTGGTTAGGTTATGCATGCCTTGGTTTTGTCTGGATGGATTCAGCTTTCGAGGTATACACAGCTATTAGATGGATTTTCGCGCCCTCCTGCGCTTTGATATGATCTGCTCAACTCTGGGAAGGCCACCAACAATGGTCGCAGCACGCTAGGTTCAGTAAGTCTGCGTTAGGTAAGGTTTGGCTATGTTAGGTTAATTTAGGTTATCTCCGACTTTTGTGCCGTACAGTGCAATTTGGTGCCTTTCTGCGCTCCACCTTGCTCTCGTATACGCTGCTTGGCTCTGGGGTGTCCAGCGATAGTGGTCTCGGCACGTTAGGTTATGCTATGTTGCGTTTGCTTATATTACGTTTTGATGGGTTAGGAGTGGGTAGCTTCGACTTTTGTGGCGTACACTGCTATTCCGTGGATTCCTGATCTTTACAATGCTCCCGTACACCCTGTTCGACCATCGGGATGAGAGCAATGGTGCTCGTGGCACGTTGTGTTGGGTTAGTTTACGCTCGGTTTGGTTAGGTTAGGTTATGTTTGGTTATGGTAGCTTTGGATTTCGTACTGCACACAGCTGTTCGGCGGGCTCGTGCTCTCCACTGTGCTCTACTCTAATCTGCTAGACTCAGGGGAGGCACGCGATACTGGCCGCGGCAAGTTACGTTGTGTTTGGCTACGTCAGTATAGGTTATGTTTGTTTGGGTTAGGTTTGGTTGCCTTTGACTCATCTGCTGTACACTGCGGTTCTATAGATTTCTGCGCCATACTCTCGTCTAATATGTTCTGCTTGGCTCAGGGGAGGTTAGCAATACTGTTTGCGGCACCTTAGGTTAAGTTCTTTTACGTCCGGTAGTTTTACGATTTGGTAGGTTACGACTGGATACCTTCTACATTTACGCTATACACAAATGTTAGGTGGATTTCAGCGAACTTCTGTGCTCTAATGTCTTCTGCTTTGCTCTGAGACTGTCAGCAATCGTGCTGTAGGCACGTTAGGGTATGTTAGGTACGTTCCGCTATGTTCCGTTTGTCCAGATAGGGATAGCGTAGCTGTGTCTTTTGTGCTGTACACTGATACAGGGAGGATTTCTACGTTCTATATAGCTCTGATATTCCCTGCTCTGTTTTGGGGAGGACAGTAATAGAGTCTTAGGCTAGTTGGGATTAGTTATTCTACGCTTGGTTGGGTTTTGTTGGGTACGGTTAGGATAGGATATCTGCGACTTTAGTGCTATACAATGCCATCTAGCAGCTTTCTGCGCTCTAGTGTGTTCCACTGTACTCTGCTCGAATATGCGAATGCGAGCAATGGTAGTCGTGGCGTGTCTGGATTTGTTGCGTTACGTTTGGTTATGTTACGATTGGTTGGGTTAGGACAGGGTAGCTTTGACTTTTGTGCTGTGCACAGCTTTTCGGCGGTTTTCTACATTCTACACTGCTCCACTACACCCTGCTCGACTCTGGGGAAGCCTGTAATAGTTTTCACGGCTCTTTAGCTTGAGATAGTCTACGGTAGCTACGCTTATGTTTGTTTGGGTTAGGTACAGATAGCTTTGACTTTCGCGGCGCGAACTGTTGCTCGGAGGATTTCTGCGCTCTTCTCTGCTCTATTATGTTCTGCTTGTCTCTGAGGAATTCAGCAATAGTGGTCGCGGCACGATAGATTGAATTATGCAACGTTTGGTTAGGTTATGGAAGTGCGGGTTAGGCTTGGATAGCTTCGACTTTTGTGCTATTAACTGCTTTACGGGGGACTTCTGCGCTCTGCCGTGCTCTAGTATACTCTGCTTGGCATTGGGGATGCCAGCAGTATTGGTCTCGGCACGTTAGTCTGAGTTACGCTGTGTTTGGTTATGTTACGTTTGGTTAGGGTGGAATAGGAAAGCTTTGACTTTAATGCCATGCACTGCTGTCGGTGGATTTCTGCGCTCTACTGTGCTCTAATATGCTCTGGATGGCGCAGGGGAAGCCAGCAATAGTCGTCTCTGCATGTTGAGATGTGTTACGCTGCGATCGGTTGAGTTACGTTTGGTTACGTTAAAACAGGTTAGGTTTGACCTTTGAGCTATGCGCTGGTATTCGGTGGATTTCTGCACTCTACGGTGATCTATTCCCCCCTGCTTTGATGTGGGTAACCTTGAAATAGTGGCCGCGGCGCGCTAGGTTGTCTTACGTTACGTTCGGTTAGGTAGGTTTGCTTTTGTTAGGTTTGGATACCTTTGACTTTCGTGCTATGTACTGCCATTCCACGGGCCCAGGCTCTCTACTCTCCTTTAATATGCACTGCTTCGTGGTGGCGAGGCCAGCAAATGTCGGCTAGGCGCCTTTGGTTGGGATTTGTTACTTTTGATTATGTTAGGTTAGGCCGGGTTAGGTTAGGGTATCTCGCACTTTTTCGCTATGCGCAGCTATTTGGGCGATTTTAACATCTTACATTGCTCTCCTAAACCCTGCTTAGCTCTCGTGTGGCCAGCAATAGCTCGCGTGGCACATCAGGTTGGGTTAAGTTACGTCTGCCTATGTTCCGTTTAGTTTGGTTAGGACAGGGTAACGTTGCCTATTGTGCTACACACTTCTATTCGGTGGATTTCTGCGATCTTTATTTCCCTACTATACACTGCTCGACTTTGGGGATACCAGGAATAGCGTACGTGGCACGGTATGTTGTGTTAAGTTACGATTTGTCTGGTTAGGTTAGGTTGCGTTTGGTTAGAACGGATTTGACTTTTGTGTTATGCACTGCCGTTCGGTGGATTCCTGCGTTCTACTTTGCTCTACTATACTCTATTCGGCCCTGGGGACTCCAGCAACTGCAGTCGTGGCGCGATAGCTTGAGTTAGTTACGATTGGATACGTTTTGACTGGATGGCATTGTCTTTTGTGCTATACATTGCTGTGCAGAGACTTCTGCGCTCCACTGTTCTCTTGTATGCTCTGCTTTGCTCTTTAGAGGACTTAAGAATCTGCCGCGGCACTTTACGTTGATTTATGTTATGTTTGGTTAGGTTAGGTTTGGTTACGTATGGGCAGGATGCCTTCGACTTTTGTGCTATTCACTCTAATGCGGTTGAGATCTACGATATACTGTTCTCAAGTAAAATCTGCATGTCTCCGCGGATGATGGAAAGTGTGGTTTCGGCAGGTTAGGCTGAGTCAGGTTACATTTGTTTATATTACGTTTGGTTAGGTTAGGTTAGGTTAGGTTAGGTTAGGTTTGGTCATGTTACCCTTGACTATTGTGCTATACGGTACTATTCGGTTGATTTCTGCGCTCTTCGTTGCTCTACTTCACTCTGCTCGACACTCGGGAGGCCAGCAATTGTGGTCTCGGCACGTTAGGTCGATTTACTTTGCGTTTGCCTATATTAGGTTGCGTTTCGTTGGGTTAGTGAAGCTTTGGCTTTTGTGCTACGCCTGGCTATTCTATGTACATCTGCGCTCTTCTGTGCGCTTTCAAGCACTGCTTGTCTCTGTGGACACCATGAAATGTGCTCTAGGCTCGTTAGTTTGCGTTATGTTACGCTTGGTTAGGCTAGGTTTGGTACGGTTTTGTCAGCATAGTATTGACTTTTATGCTATGCACTGCATTCTATAGACTCCTGCACGCCATTCTCCTCCAACATGTTCTGCTAGGCGATGGGGAGGCCAGCATTGTTGGTCTAGACACGTTATGCTTTGTTAGATTACGTTCGGTTATGTTACGCTTGGTTAGGTTGAGATGGCCTATCTTTGTTTTGTGTGGTATAGATTGCTATTAGGTAGCTTTCTTCGCCCTACTGCGCTCTGCTATACTCTGCTCGACACTGCGGGGGGCCAGCAATAGTGGTCGTGTCACGATAAGCTTTAGTTCGGTTACGTTCGATTATGTTACCTTTGGTTATGTTAGGATAGGGTAGCTTTGACTTTCGTGCTATACGCTGTTAATCTATGGACCTCTGCGTAGCCAAACATACGCGAACTTAAACTAACGTGCCCAGA
>NW_016919025.1:48264-53125 GCF_001483705.2 Eufriesea mexicana
AAAAGTGGAAGATATTCCCAACATATCCTTGCCTTACCCAACCGAACGTAGCCTAACTCCACCTATCGCACCGATACCATTATTACTGGCCCGCATAGAGGAACAGAGTATAGTAGAGCAATGTAGAGCGCAAAAATCGAATGCATAGCAGTGTATGGCACAAAAGTCAAAGCTTTCCTGTCCTAACCAGTCCAAGCTTAAAGGAGCCTAGCGCAAAATATATAATCCTACAGTGCCGAGACCTCTATTGCTACACTCACCAGAGCAAAGCAGAACGTGTGATTGGAGAGTAGGGCGCTGAAATCCATGGAATGGCAGTGTATAGCACAAAAGTAAAGTTACCCTATCCAAATATAACCAAGCGTAACATAGCCGAACGTAACCTAACTAAGCCTAACGTGCCGAGGGCACTATTGCTCGCCTGCCCAGCGCCAAGTAGAATGTACTAGAGCAGGGTAGACCGCAAAGATCCGCCGCACTGCAGCGTATAGCTCAAAAGTCGAAGACACACTAACATAATCTGACCAAACCTAACAAAGCCGAACGTAACCAAAGCTTAACGTGACGATGACACAATTGCTCGCACCCCAGATCCAAGCAGAACGTACTAGAGCACAGAGGAGCGCAGATTTCCACCGCATTGCAGTGTTTAGCTCAAAAGTCGAAGATATCTCGTCCTAACCTAACCTAACCTAACCTAAGCTAAGCAAACGTACCCTTACCCAACCTATCGTGCCACAACCGCCATTGCTGGTGACCCCAGCGTCGAGTGGAGTACAGTAAAACAACGAAGACGGAAGAAATCGACCGAATATCTGTGTAGAGCATAAAAATCAAAGATATCGTACCCTAACCTGACCAAACGCAACATCACCGAACGTATCATAACTCGACCTAACCTGACGTGACCACTACTTCTGGCCTCCCCAGATTCGAGCAGAGTATAGAAGAGCACAGCGCAGCGCAGAATTCCACCCAATAAGAGTTTATAACACGAAGTCAAAGGTATCCGGACATAACCCAATACAACATAACCTAACCAAACGTAGCATAACACAACCTACCGTGTAGAGACCGCTATTATTGGCATCCCCTGCGCCTAGCATAGCATATTAGATCAGAGTAGAGCGCAGGAGTCAACGAACAGGAGCGTGTCGCACAGAAGTGAAAGATACCCTCTCCGAACCAGACCAAATGAGACATAACCAAACGTAATGTAGCACAAACTTGGGTGCCTCAACCAGTATTGCTGGCCACGCGAGAGCCAAGCAGAATACAGCAGAGCAACGTAAGACGGTGAAATAGACCGAATAGCAGTGTATAGCACAAAGGTTAAAGCTATACCAACCAAACATTGCCAAACCTAGACAAACGTAACGTAACGTAACACAACATAACCTGCCGGGACCGTTACTCCTGGCGCCCCGGACACAAGCGGAGTGTGGTAGCGCATAGTGGAGCGCAGAAGCCCTTGGTGTAGCAGTGTGTAGCACAAAGTCAAAGCTATCCATGCCTAACCCATGCCAACATAACCTTACAGCACGCAGCCTAACTCAACCGAACGTGCCGAGGCCGATATTGCTGGTCTCCCAAGAGTCGATCAGAGTATATTAGAACAATGAAGACCGCTGTAGTTGACCGAATAGCAGTGTATAGCACAAAACTCGAAGCTATCCTATCTTAACCTAACCAAACGTGATGTAGCCAAGCGTAGCCTAAGTCTAAGTAAAGTGACGCGACCACTGCCGCTGGTCTCCCAAGCGCCAAGAAGAACATATTAGTCACGAGTAGAGCACAGAAATCCATAGTATCGCAGTGTTTGGCACAAAAGCCAAAGCTAACGTACCCTAACCTTTCCAAACGAGACATAACCTAACTTAACCGAACTCATTCTAGCGTCCCGAGGGCAAACTTGCTGGGCACGCAAGAGCAACGCGGAACCTTCTAAAACACAGCAGAGCGCAGAAATCCACCGCATTGCTGTGTGCAGCTCAAAAGTCGGACGCATCATAACGACTCCTGACCTAACATAACCTAACCAAAGGTAGCATAACTCAACCAAACGTGACCAGACCGCTAGTGCTGGGCTCACCAGGGCCAAGCAGAACGTATTAGGGAACAGTAGAAAGCAGAAAACCAGCGAACAACAGTGTCTAGTGCAAAAGCCGACGCTATCCCATCCTAACGTAACCAAACGTTACATAACCGACCGTAACATAACTCAACCAGACGTGCCGAGACCACTGTTGCTGACCTCGCCAGAGACAAGCAGAAATAGTAGAGCACAGTAGAACGTTGAAAACCACTGAATAACAGTGCATAGCACGAGAGTCAAAGATAAACATAGCGAAAATAGCCTAGCATAACCAAACCAAACGAAATCTTACACAACCTCACGTGCCGAGACAACTATTCCTGGCCACAGCAGAGCCAGGCAAGGTATGCTAGAGCACAGTGGAGCGTCGAAACCGACGGAATTGCAGTGAATAGCGCAAAAGTCAAATTTGTCCTGACCAAACCTCTCCAAGCCTAACCTAATCAAAAGTAACATAACTCAATCTAGCGTGCAGCGACCACAATTGCTAGCCCCACCGCAGCCAAACAGGGCATGCTAGAGGTCAGTATAGCGCTGAAATCCACTGAACGGCAGTATATAGCACAACAGTAAAAGCTATACTCTCCTACCCAAGCCAAACTTAACATAATGGAACGTAGCCTAACTCTAGCTAAAGTGCCGAGAGTACCATAATTGGCCTCCACAGTGCAAGGAAGTGTATGGTAGAGAAATGTTCAGCTTAAAAATTCAGAGAATAGCTGTGTATAGCTCAGAAGTCGAAGTTACCCTGTCCTAACCTATCCAAACCTAATAATGTCAAACGTAACATAACTGAACCTATCGTGCAGAGGCCACTATTACCGCAATCCCCAGAGCCAAACGGAATACGCTAGAGCACAGTTGAGCGTAGAAAGCCGCCAAATTGCAGCGAATAGCACAAAGGTCAAAGACTTGCATGTCCTAACTTGTTCTAACCGTGCGAAGGCTAACTAAACCTAACGAGGCGAGACCATTATTTGTGGCCTCGCCTGTGCCAAACAGATCATACCAGATCACAGTAGAGAGCAGAGAACCATAGAACAGGTGTGTATACCACGAAAGTCAAAGCTCTGCATACCTATCCCAAAGTAACATGACCCAATCGAACGTAGCATAGAAAAATGTAACGTGCTGAGACCGCTATTGCTAGACTCCACAGAGCCAAGCAGAGCATATTATAAGACAGCAGTGCGGAGAAGTCCACCGCACAGCAGTGTATAGCACAGAAGTCGGATCTACCATTTCCTAACCTAACCAAATGTAGCATAACCAAACGTAATATACTTCAGTCTAACGTGCCGAAGCCACAATCGCTGGCCTCCGCAGAGTCATGCAGAATATGCTGGAGCGCAGTGGAGCGTAGAAACCGACCGCATTGCAGTCCATAACGCAAAAATCAAATGTGCCCTGACCAAACCTAACCTAACCAAACCAATCCAAACGTGACAGAGTTCAAACTAACATGCCGCGAACAATATTGCCGGCGTCCCCAGAGGCAGGCGGAATATGATAGAGCGCAGTACAGCATATATGTCTACAGTATATCAGCGTTGGGCGCAAGAGTCAAGGTTATCCTAACCTAACCCAATGTCAACTAACAAAACCAAACGTTATCTAACTCAACCCTACGTGCCGCGACCAGTATTGCTGGCCTCCACAGGGTCAAGCAGAGCATATTAGAGGACAGATGGGCGCAGAAATCCGTGGAATGGCAGTGTGTAGCAGAAAAGTCGACGATATGCAAACCTACCCTGTGCCAAGCCTACCCAGTGCATAACCAAACGTAGCCTACCTCATCCTGATATGCCGAGACCACTATTACTGGCGTCACCAATGACAAGCAGGACATACTACTGGACATTAGGGCACAGAAGTCCACCGCATTGCGGTGTCCATAACCGTAGTCAAAGATATCAACACCTAACGCAAACAATCCGAACATAGCCTAACGTAATCTGACAAAACCTAACGCGCCGCGGCCACCATTTTTTTTCTTCCCAGAGCAAAGTAGAGCATCCTTCATCACAGTGGTGCGCAGAATTCCACGGAATAGCAGCGTGTAGCACAAAATTCAAAGCAATGCCCTCATAACCTCTCAAAACGAAATATAGGCAAGCGTAACGTAACAAAACCCAATGTGACGGGACCACTATTTCTAGCATCCCCATAGCCATGCAGCACATAGTGGAGAACAGTAGAGCGAAGAAAGCCTCCAAATAGCAGCACATAGCACAATTGTTAATGATACCCCCAACCTAGCCTGACCTGACATAACATAGCCTGACCAAACCTAACCTAACCTAACCTAACAAAACATAACCTAAGACAGCCTGTCGTGCCGCGACCACTATTGCTGAAGTCACCAGAGGCACGATGAGCACATTAGACGAGAGCAGAGCGCAGAAATCCATGGAACCGCACTGTATAGCACAAATGTCAAAGCTATGCTGTCCTAATCTAGTAAAACGAAATGTAACCAAACGTGACCTAACTCAACCCAACCTGCTACGACCACTTTTGCTGGCTACCAAACAGTCGAGCAAAGAATAGTCGGGAAGTCTGGAGCGCAAAAGTCCACCGAACAGCAGTGTATAGCAGAAAAGTCAAAGCCACACTAGCTTAACCCAATCTAACATAACTTAACCGAAAGTAACATAACTCATTCAAAAGTGCCGAGACCACTATATGCTGGCCTTCCCAGAGCCATGCAGAGCGCACTAAAGCACAGTAGAGCGCAGAAGCCCACCGCATAGCATGTACAGCACA
>NW_016919025.1:54335-56110 GCF_001483705.2 Eufriesea mexicana
TGACCTAGCCTGACCTAACCTGACCTAACCTATCTTAAGCAGACGCGGAATTAAGAAACCTAGCGAGCAGAGACTACTATTACTGGCCTCCCCAGAGCCAAGTAAAACACATTAGGATACGGTAGAGCGCAGAAATCCACCGCATGGCAGTGTATACACAAGTCAAGGCCATCCTAGCCCAATACAGCCTGACATACCCTAACCAAGCGTAACATAACACGACATATCCTGCCACGACCACTATCGCAGCCATCCACATAGTCGAGCAGATCATAGCAGAGTTGTGTAGAGCGCAGGAATCCACCGAATAGCAGAGTATAGCACAAAAGTCGTAAATATCCTCTCCTAACCTAACCAAACGTAGCCTAGTTCAACCTAACGTGTCAAGACCAATATTGCTGGCATACGCAGAGCCAAGCAAAATGCACTGGAGCAGATCAGAGCGCAGAAATCCACCGCATTGCTGCATATATCACAAAAGTCAGGGATATCCTGGCCCAACCTGACCTAACCTAGCTTAACCTAACGTAAAATAACTTAACCGAACGTGCCGCGACCACTATTGCTGGCGTTCCGTGGGACAACCTGAATATGGTAGAGCACAGAAGAGCGCAGCAATCCAAAAAATCGCAGTTTACTGTAAAAAAGCCGAAGCTACCCTAACCCAACCAAACGTAGCTTATGCCAACCTAACGTGCCGAGACAACTATTACTTGCCTCCCCAGAGTCGAGCGCAGTATAGTGGAGCTGTGTAGAGCGTAGAAATCCACCGACTATCAGTGTATAGCGCAAACGTCAAAGCCAACCTAGCTCAACCCAAGCTAACCTAACCTAGCCAAACGTAACGTAACTCAACCTACCGTGCCGAGAGCACTATAAATGGCCTGCCCAGAGCCAAGCTGATAATACTAGAACGAAGCAGAAAGCAGCAATCCACCGAATAGCAGTGTATAGCCCAAAAATCGATGATATCCTCACCCAACCTGACCTAACTTCACCTGCCTAAACGTAGCGTAACACAACATAACGTGGAGAGACCAACATTTCTGGCCTCCCAAGAGCCAAGCAGAGCATATTACAGCATAGCGGAAAGCTGAAATCCACCGAATGGATGTGTTTGCCACAAAAGGCAGAGTCTTCCAACCAAATACAGCCTAACATACCCTAGCCAAACGTAACATTGCACAACCTGTCGTTCCATGACCACTACCGCAGGTCTCCCCAAAATCGAGCAGAGTATAGAAGAGAAATATATAGCGCAGGAAACCTCCGAACAGCAGTGTACAACACAAAAGACAAACAAATCCTGACGAAGACTTCCTAACCTAACCTAGCGAAACGCAACCTAACTCCACCAAACGCGCCGAGACCGCTATTGCTGGCCTTCTCAGAGCCTAGCAGTAGATATTAGAACGCGGTAGAGCGTAGAATTCGGAGGATAGAAATGTATAGCCTTGAATACCGTGCTATCCTATCCCATCATAACCAAACGTAACAAACCCGGACGTGTCACAACGCTACCTAACGTACCGAGACCAGCATTCCTGGCCTCCACAGAGCCAAACAGAAGATACTGGAGCGCAGCATGGCGCAGAAATCCACCGCATTGAAGTGTATAGCACGAAAGTCGTACATATCCCGACCTAACCTGTCTTCACCTAACCTACCCAAACGTAGTGTAACTGAACATAACGTGGCGAGACCAATATTGCTGGCCTCCCGAGAGCCAGGCAGTGCATACCAGAGCACACCAGAGCGCCGAAATCCGCCGAATA
>NW_016919025.1:56597-80413 GCF_001483705.2 Eufriesea mexicana
CCAAACGTAACAAACCCGGACGTGTCACAACGCTACCTAACGTACCGAGACCACTATTGCTGGCCTCCCCGGAGCCAAACAGGAAATATTAGAACGCAGTAGAGCGCAGAAACCCATGCAATGGCAGTGTATAGCACAAAAGTCGAAGATACCCTGTCCTAACCGAATCAGAAGAAACGTATCCAAACGTAACGTAACTCAACCTATCCCGCCGAGACCAGTATAGCTGGCCTCCACAGCGCGAAGCAGAATCTATTAGAGCACAGTTGATCACAGAAATCCATCGAATAATAGTGTATAGCGCAAAAGTCGCAACTATCCTAACCAAACTTAACCCAACCTAACCTAGCCAAAAGTAACATAACCCAACCTACCGTGCCACGACCACTATTGCTTGCCCCCCCCTGAGTCGATCAGAGTGCAGTAGAGCATTGTAGAGCGCAGAAATCTATGGAAAAACAGTGTATAGCACAAAATTCGATGACAGCCTAACCTAACCTGTCGTAACCAGGCGTTAACTAACACAACCTACCGTGCCACGAACACTATTGCCGGCCATCCCAGAGAAAAGATGGATATAGTTGAGGAGTGTAGAGCGCAGCAATCCATCCAATCGCAGTGAATAGCAGAAAAGCCAAAGCTATCCAAACCAAACCCAAACTAACGCAACCTGACCAAATGTAGAATAACTCAACATGACATGCCGGGACCACATTTGCTGGCCTCCCCGGAACCAGGCAGAATATGATACAGCACATTAGTGTACAGAGATCTACCGAATATCTGCGTATAGCACGAAAGTCGAAGATGTCCTGATCAAACATATGCTAACCTATCCTATCCTAATGTAACATATCATAACCAGACTGGACACGGCCGCAATAGCTGGCCAGCCGAAAGACGGGGAGAGTATGGTGGAGCAACGCAGAGCGCAGAAAGCCACTGCATTCCAGTGCAGAGCACAAGAGTCAATAATATCCTAACCAAACCTGACCCAAGCTAACCTGACCGTACGTAGCCAAACTGAAACTTACGTGCCGAGACCACTGTTGCTGGCTTCCTTAGAGCCAAGCAGACTATTCTAGAGCACAGTAGAGCGCAGACGTCCATAGAATAGAAGTGTACAGAACGAAAGTTAAAGGTATCCACACCTCACCCAAACTAACGTTACTTAACCAAACGAAACATAACACTTAGTAGCTTTACGCTACCACGACTGCTGTCCTCCCAGAGCCAGCGGAACATACTAGAAGAGAGTAGAGCGCAGATACCAACCGAGTAACAGTGTATACCGTGAAAGTCGTAACTATACAGACCAAACTTGTCCTAACAAAGCCGAACCGAACCTAACCGAGCTCAGGCTAACACGCAGAGTCCACCATTGCTGACATCCACGGAGCCAAGCAGAATACATTAGAGTATCGTGGAGCGCGGAAATCCAGCTAATGGCAGTTTAGAGCACAGAAGTCAAAGCTGTACCCTTTTCCGCCTTTTTCACGTGCAGGACCTTCCAAAGGCACCTGGGCAGCATAGTGCAGCGTGCGTGATAACTTGGGATATTTACTAACTGAAACCCCCACGATGGCCAGCCCTTCGCATTTCGAATCGCCCTGAATTTCGCAGCGACGAAATCGGCAGGATGCGCCCGTGTCGCTACAGTAGTTTCCACCCGGCGCGACGGGATCTCACACCAGATACGTCCATGTCCATGCGCGCGGGACGGGTCGTCTACAGGCACACACACCACGCATACCAACGCACCGCAACGCACGCATACCCTGCATACGCTGCGTGACTATCTCGCGGCGCCGCGCGAGGAACACGGTCTCCGAACAGATGGGACCTCAAACGCCTGCCCGTGGTCTCCTTGGCCCAGGTTACAACTGGAGAAACGGACGGTCCCTCCTGCCGTAGGTACAGGGTAGCTCAGGAAGGCGGGGGAATAACACGTTAACCCATACGGCAGGACGCGTGGCGCCAAGCAACGCCGCGGTTGCAGCCTACCCGGCCCTACGCGCGAGGAGCACGCGCTACGCTCGCGCGCTCCCTCCGTGGCCTCCATCCGTTACATAGCCGCCACGCAAGTGCAGGCCACCGCACGACACCCTCCTGCGCCCTCCGTCATGTGAGCAACGACGACGGAGGACGAGAGGTCCCGACCAACCACGCGACAGTGTACCCTGCGCTCGCGAGTCCACACCGGACATACCTCCAGCGTGTGCTGCGCCGTGTCCCGCCCTTCCCCCCAGAGATGTTACCGCGTATCACTCTCCCGCCCGATGCGACACAGGTACACTCCGAGGCACCCGTGCTCGGCTGGCACCTATGTCAGGCGGAAAGTGTGTCGGCTGCCGCTGCGTACCCACGCATCCAGCACATGGAGCACAGACACCACCGGCCGTTGGGCCCGGCTGCTCAGCTTCCTCTGCCGGGCTCGCAAGACGGTCATCACGGGCCGTAGGTACATTAGCCTCAACGAAATGGCCCCTTCTTCTGGAGCCCAGTCACAGCCGCGCTGGAGGAATCCGTAGATACAGGCCGCCCCACAAGCAAGCAGTTCGGGCAGAGGAACACCCGCCAGGACCATAGTCGCATTGTGGTATATCGTGCGGCATCCCCGCACCACTCTCATCCCCATCCTGCGAGCGACTCGCCGCAGAACCGCCCAACTGCGCGGACCAGCGGCCAGGTATTTCGAGCAGATAGGATCCTTGTAAAGGGCCACCGAACGGACGACTCTGGTGTAGAGTCGCCGCACGTTCCAGGTTGGGAGAAGGCGTCGCGGCGCCCCCGTTACCACTTCCAGGCGTGGTTCCAGTGCAAGAAAATGCTCGTCAAGCCACGAATGACAGTCGTGGACGAGATAGAGACAACACAAACTAACTTGCCGAGACCACCATTGCCGGCCTCCACAACGCCAAGCAGAAGTTACTAGAGCACAGAAGAGTGCAGAAATCAACCGAATAGCAGTGCACAGCACAGAAGCCAGCGCTACTACGGTAGAGCCTGATCAAACCCAAACTTACCTAACGTAACATAACTAAGCCTGGGGTGCCGAGACCAATTTTGGCGCCCCCTGCAGAGCCAGGCAGAATATACTAGAGCACGGTAGGGCGCAGGAACCAGGTCCATTGCAGTGTACAGCAAAAAAGGCAAAGGTACCCTAACCTAACCGGACCAATACCAACCCAACCAATCGCACACTAGCTAAACGTAAACGTGCCGGGGCCGCTATCGCAGCCCCTCAGGGCCAAGCAGGGCATACTAGGGACCAATACCAACCCAACCAATCGCAGACTAGCTAAACGTAAACGTGCCGGGGCCGCTATCGCAGCCCCTCAGGGCCAAGCAGGGCATACTAGAGCAGAGTAGAGCACAGAAGTTCACCGAATAGCAGTGTACAGCACAAAAGTCGAAGCCAAACTGCCATAACCAAACCAATCGTAACATAACCTAACCGATCGTGCCGCGATTACTATTCCTGTCCTCCCCAGGACCAAGCAGAACATAATAGAGGAGAGTAGAGTGAAGCAATCCATAGAATCGCAGCGAATAGCAGAAGAGCCAAGGTTATCCAAAACAAACCCAATCTAGCGTAACCCAACCAAACGTAGACTACCTCAGCGTAACGTGCAGCGACCACTATTGCTGCCAACCACAGTTCCAAGCAGAAAATATTACGACAATGTGGAGCGCATGTATCCGCCGAATAACAGTGTATAGCACGAAAGCCAAAGTTACTTTAACCAAACTCATCCCAACTTAACCTAACCTAACGTAACCTACATCAACGTAACGCGTCACGACCGCTATTTATGGCCACCCGAGGTTCGAGCGGAGTATAGTAGAGCAACGCAGAGAGCAGGAATAATCCGAATAGCAGTGCATCACACAGAAGTCGTAGCTACCCTGTCCTAACGTAACAAAGCGCAACATGCCTGAACGTAACATGACTGAACCCAACGTGCCGAGACCATTATTGCTGGAATCCACAGAGGGAAGCAGACCATAATAGAGCAGAGTAGTTTACTGTAGTTGACAGCACTCCTGTGTATAGCACAAAAGTCAAATATATTCTAACCTAGCCTGTCCTAACTTAACGTCACATAACGTAGCGTAGCTAAGCCTAACTTGCCGAGACCACTACCGCCGGCCTCCCCTGATCCAAGCAGAAAATATTAGGGCGCAGAAATCCACAGAATATCTGAGTATAGCACAGAAGTCGGCGATATTGCAACCAATGATAGCGAAACCCAACCTAACCGAACATAACATAACTTAACCTAACGTGCCAAGACCACTATTCCCGGCATCACCAGAGGACAGCAGAGTAAGATAGAATACTTTAGAGAGCAGAAGTCCATAGAATAACCGTGTGTAGCGAAAAGTAGATGCTGTCCATACCTGATACAAGCTAGCGTAACTTGACCAAACGTAACATAACTCAAAGTTAACGTGCCGCGACCACGATTGCTGGCCTCCCCAGTGCCAAGCAGAACATATTAGAGGAGAGTGGCGCTCTGAAATCTACCTTATAACAGCGTATAGCACGAGAGTCTAAGATATCCGAACAAAGCTTAACCTAACCTAACCTAAGCTTGCGCAACATAACACAACGTAACGTGCCAGGGCCCCTATGCTGTCCAACCCAGAGTCGGGCAGGGTACAGTAAAGCTATGTAGAGTGCAGATGGGCACCGAAAAGGAGCGTATATCACAAAAGTCAGAGCAAACCTAACCAAGTCTAATCTAACCTAACCATACCAAACGTAGCTTAACTAAACATAACTTACCGAGAGCAATGTTGCTGGCCTCCACGGAGCAATTCGGAACATATTAGAGCACAGTAGGGCGCAGAAATCCACCGAAAACCAGTGCATAGCACGGAAGCCAGAGCCATTCTTCCCAACCGCACCAAACGTAACGTAACCGTACGCAACCTACATCAACATAACGTGCCGAGGCCACTATAGTTCGCCTCCGCATAGTCAAGCAGAACATCCTAGAGCAGAGTAGAGCGCTGAAACCACCGAACAGCAGTGTACAGGACAATAGCCGAAGCAATCCTATCCCGACCTATTCAAACGTAACGTAGCCTAACGTAACACGACACAATCTTAAGTTGCGATACATCTATAGCTACCCTCCGCAGAACCAAACAGAAAATATTAGAGGAGAGAAGAGTGCAGAAATCCATAGAATCGCAGGGCATAGTACAAAAGTCATAGCCACCCTATCCCACCCTGACCAAACATAAGCGACACCAACCTGAAGTGTCGAAGACTCTATTGCTGGCCTACCCAGCGCCAAGCAGAAACCACTATAGAACAGCAGAGCGAAGGAATCCACCGCATTGCAGTGCATAGCACAAGAGTCGAAGACGTCCTATCATAACCTGGCTTCGCATAACCTAACCGAACGTAGCATAACTCAACTTAACGTGCCGAGACCATAACTGCTAACCTACACAGTGCCAAGTAGAACATGCTAGAGCACAGTAGAGCGGGGAAATGCACCGAATAGCAGTGTGTAGCAAAGAAGTCGGAGCAATACTGTCCTAACGTGAAAAATCATAACACAACCGAACGTAACCTAGCTGAACAAAACGTGCTGGGACCAAAATTGCTGGCCTCCCCAGAGCCGAGCAGAACATGTTAGAGGAGAACAGTGCGCATAAATCCATACAATATCAGCGTATAAAGGAAAAGTCAGAGCTAGCCAAACCTCACCCAAACCAGCGTAACCTAATCAAACGTAACATATCACAAGATAACGTGCCGCGGCCACTATTGCCGGCCGCACCACGGCCAAGCAGAATGTAGTTGAGCACAGTAGTGCGCAGAAATCCACCGAAAAGCAGTGTACAACGCAGAGATATCTTATGCTAACATAGCCAAACGTAACGTAGTAAGCGTAACATATCTCAACCTATCGCGCCGAGACCACTATTGCTGGCCTCCCCAGAGCCGTGCAGAAAGTTCTAGTGAATAGAGGAACGCAGGAATCCTACATATGCCACTGCATAGCACAAAAGTCAAAACTACTCTATCCTGACTTAACAAATATTCACATCACCAAACGTAACATTGCAAAAACCAACGTTCCGAGACAACTGCTGCTGGCCTTCACAGAGTCGAGCAGAATGTTGTAGAGAACAGGCGTGCGCAGGAATCCGCCGAATAACTGTACATAGCACGAAAGTCAAATCTGTCCTAACCAAACTTAGCGTAACCTTAACTAACCAAACGTAACGGAAAAAGACCTAACGTGCCGAGACCACTATTTCTGGCCTCTCTAGAGACAAGTAGAAAATATGAGAGCACAGTAAGTGGCAGAAACTCTTCGAATAGCAGCGCGTAGCAAAGAAGTCAATGCTACTCCAATGTCAATGTTACAAAGCGTAACATAGACAAACGAAACTTGACTCAACCTATCGTGCCGTGGCCACTGACGCTGACCTCCCCAGAGACGAGCAGCACAGATAAGGGGAGAGGAGAGTTCAGAAATCTTTAGAAACGCAGCGTATAGACGAAGGTCATGCCTATCCTAACCGAACTACAACTAACTTAACATCGCAAATGTAACATAATAGTGATCGCTGAAATTTACGTTTAGTTAGGTTAGGTTAGATTATGTTTGGTCAGGTTGCCGTCGTCTCTTGTGCTTTGCACAGTAGTGCGGTAGATTTCTTCGCTCTACTGTGCTCCAGCATATTCTGCCCGGCTCTGCGGTTGCCAGCAATACTGGTCTCGGCTCGATAGGTTTGGTTAGGTCACGTTTGCTTAGGTTAGGATAGGGTAGATCCGTCTTCTATGCTGTACACTGCTATTCTGTGGATTGCTGCGCTATACTGTGCTCTAATATGTTCAGCTTGACTCCGCGAAGTGCAGCAATAGTGGTCTCGGCAAGTTGTGTTAAGTTAGGCAACGTTCTGTTCTGCGGGTTAGAACGGGTTACGTTGGGATATCTTTGAGTTTTCAGTTTTATACCAGGATGCGGCAGATTTTTGCGCTCTACTGTGGTCTAATACGCTCCCATTTACTCAGCGAGGGCCAGAAATAGCGGTCGCGGCGCTATGGGTTTTGTTAGGTTACGTTTGGTTACGGTAGACTTGTTTGCGTTAGGTCAGGGTATCCTTGACTTTTGACCAGGACACTGAAATGCGGCGGATTTCTGCTCCCTATTCTCCACTATCATGCTCTGCTTCGCTCCGCGAAGGTCAGCAATGCCGGTTGCGGCACGTTAGGTTCAGTAGGATACGGCTGGTTGTGTTACGTTTTGTTAGTGTAGGAATGGATAACTTTGACTTTTGCGCTGCGCACTCTTATTCGATGCATTTGTCCGCTCTACTGTGCTCCAATATGCTCTGTGTTGATTTGGGCTGGCCAGCAATGGTTGCCTCGCCACGTTAGGTTGAGTTAGGTTACGCTTGGTTAGGTGAGATTAGGTTAGGTTTCGTCAGAATAACTTTGGCTTTTGCGCCATAACCTGCAATGCAGTAAATTCATGCGCTCTTCTGTGCTCTAGCGTATCCTGCTTGGCTCTGCGGAGGGCAGCAATTTTGATCTCGGGGCGTTAGGTTGAGTTATGCTTCGATTGGTGGTATTACGATTAATCATGATGGGATACGACAGCTTTGACTTTTGCGCAATACACTGTTATTCGGTGGATTTCGCCCCCCCCCCTACTTTGATCTTATATGCCCTGCTCTGCTCTGTGGAGGCCGGAATTAGTGGCCGCGGCGCGATGGGTTGAGATGGGCTGCGTTTGGCTGGGTTACGTTACCATTGGTTAGGTTTTCAAAGCTTCGGATTTTCCGCTGAGCACTGCGATTCTATGTATTTCTGCGCTCTACTCTACCCTATTATGCTCTGCTTGACTCTGTGGATGCCCGCAATGCCGGCAGCTATATGACAGGTATGGATATGTTCCGTTCGGTTAGGTTAGTGTAGGTTGTGTTATGTATGGATATCTTAGACTCTTGAGCTTAACATCGCTACACTATGGACATCTGCATCCTACTGTGCTCTATCATGTTCTGCTTGTCCCTGTGTACGCCAGCAATAGCGGTCGCGGTACGATAAGTTCGCTTACGTTACGATTGGTTATAGTATGTTAAGGTATGTTTCGTCTGGTTTCGTTTGACTTTTGCGCTGTACACTATTATACGGTTGACACCTTCGCTCTACATTGCTCTACTATACCCTGATCGTCTCCGGGGATGCCGGCAATAGAGGTCGTGGCACGATAGGTTGAGAGAGGCTCCGTTCTGTTGGGTTAGATTTGGCTATGTTTCACCAGAATATATATGACATTCGTGATATGAACTGCAACGCGGTTAACTTCTGCGCCCTACTACGCTCTAGTATATTCTGCTTCATTATGTTGATACCAGCAATTGCGGTCTCGGCACGTTAGCCTTGTTTAGGTTATGTTTGGTTATGCTACGTTTGGATAGGTTCGGACAGAGACGTTTTGACTTCTGTATTATGCTCTGCTTTTCGGCGGATTTCTGTGCTCTACTGTGCTGTAATATGCTCTGATGGGCCCTGGTGAGGCCAGCAAAAGTGGTCTTTGTACGCTAATTTGAGCTACGGTACGTTTGGTTAGGTCAGGTTAGTTTGGCTCAAGTTACGATAGCTATGTTTTTTCTGATGTACACAGACGTTCCATGGACTTTCGTGCTCTACTCTCCTATAATATGTCCTGCTTGGCGATGGGAAGCCCGTCAATGGTGGTCTGGGACTGATGTACACAGACGTTCCATGGACTTCCGTGCTCTACTCTCCTATAATATGTCCTGCTTGGCGATGGGAAGCCCGTCAATGGTGGTCTGGGCCCGTTAGGGTGTATTAGGGTATGTTTCGTTATGTTACGTTTGGTTCGGTTATGATGGGATAACTTTGACTTTTGTGCTGTACACTGCCGTTTGGCGAATTTCTGCGCCCTACATTGCTCTGCTATACTCTGTTCGCCTCCCTAGAGACCATCAATAGTGGTCGCGGCGCGTTATGCTGAGCTGGGCTTAGCTCGGTTAGGTTAGGTTAGGTTGAGTTTGGTTAGGAGATCTATGACATTTGTGCTATACACTGCTATTGGGTGGATTTCTGCGATCTACGTTGCCCTTAAGAGCTCTGCCTTGCTCTGATGAGGCCAGATATAGTAGCCTCTTCACGTTCCTTTGTGATAGGCTACATTTTGGCTGGGTTAGGTTAGGACTGGTTAGGGTACGATGTCGTTGACTTTTTTGTTATACACTCTAATGCAGTGGATTTCTGCGCTCTACAGTACTCTGGTGAATTCTGCTTGGTTCTGGGGAGGCTAGCTATAGTGGTCTCGGCACGTTAGGTTGGGTTATGCTACGTTGGGTTATTGATGGGTTCTGCTACGTTGGGTTATTGAATTTGGTGAGGTTAGGATAGGGTGGCTCTGACTGTTTCGCCTTGCACATCGATTCTGTGGCTATCTGCTCTCTACCCACTTCCAATCTGTTCTGCTTGGCTCTGGGGATTGCAGTAATGGTGGTCTCCGCACGGTAGGCTATGTCAACTTTCGTTAGGTTTGGTTAGGTTTGGTCGGGCTTGGTAAGGATAACTTTGCCTTTTGTGCTATACACAGCTATTCGCTGGTCTCCTGCGCTCTAGATTATTCCAATTGCCAATGCTTGGTTCTGGGTGGCCAGCAATAACTTTCGATACACGCTTGGTTGTGTAACACTACGTTTGGTTGGGTTAGTCTTTCTCAGGTTAGGTGAGGTTGTCTTCGACTTTTCTGCTTTACACTGCAGTGCGGCGGATTTCTGAACTCTGATGTGCAGTAGTATATTTTGCTTGGCTCTGCGGATAGCAGCAGTAGCTGTCGCGGGATGTTATGTTGAGTTATTCTACGTTTCGTTAGGTTATGTTGGTTTGGGTTATGTTTGGATAGCTTTTACTTTACTGCTATACGCTGCGGTTCTATGGAATTCTGCGCTATACACTCCTCTATGTTCTGCTTGGCTTTGGAGAGGCCAGCCATGGTGGTCGCGACGCGCTAGGTTGAGTTAGGTTACGTTTCGTGATATTACGACTGGTTATGTTGGGATATGACATCTTTCACTTTTGCGCTATACACTGCTATTCGGTGCACTCCTCCGCTCAGCTGTGATCTATCGCAGTCTTATTGGAACTCGTGGGGCCAGCAATAGTGGTCGTGGCACGTCAGGATTAGTTATGTTGCATTCGGTTACGTTAGGTTGGGATAGATTTGGTTAGGACGACTTCTACTTTTGTGCAATACATTGCTACCCGCTGCACATCTGCGCCCTACTGCGCTCTAGTATGCTCTGCTTTTCCCTGTGGAGGTCGGCAATAGTGGTATCGGCTCGTTAGGTTAAGTTATACTATGTTTGGTTAGGTTAGGTTGTGCTCGGTTTGATACCGATGGCTCGTAGTTTTGTCTTGTACACTGCCGTTCGGTAGATATCTGAGCTCTACTGTGCTCTAATGTGTTCATCTTGGCTCCGGAAAGGTCAGCAATAGTGGTCTCGCCACGTTATGTTGAGTTAGGCTACGTTTGGTTAGGTTGCGTTAGTATGGGCTAGTTAACGGTATCTTTGACTTTTGAGCTGAACACTGCATTGCGGTGAATTTCTGCGCTCCACTGTGTACTGGTTGGTTCTGCTTGGCTCTGGGAAGGCCAGCAGTAGTGGTCTCGGCACGATAGGTTGAAATCGCCTACGTTTGGTTATGTTAAGTTATATCTGGTTAGGTGTACATAGCATCGACTTTTCAGTTGTGCACAGCGATTCTATGAATTTCTGCGCTCTAAACCACTGTTATGCGCTGCTTGGCTCTGTGGGGCCCGCAATGCTGGCAGCGCCACGTTAAAATTAGCTAGATTGTGTTTGGTTCGGTTAGGTTATGCTGGGTTTGCTTAGGGTATCTTTGACTCTTGTGCTCAGCAGCGCTGTTCTACGGACATCTGCTCTCTACTGTGTTCTTCCATATTCTGCTTGACTCTGGGTACGCCAGATATTGTGGTCAGGGCTCGCTAGTTCTTGCTATGTTACGTTATGTTACGTTACGTTGGGTTATGTTCCGTACGGATACCAGTGACTTTCGCGTTATAAGTTACTACTCGGTGGATTCCTGTTCTCTACTGTGCTGGAGTATGCACTGATTGGCCCAGGAGTGGCTAGCAATAGTGGTCATGCCTCGTCTGCTCGAGTTAGTTTACACTTGGTTAGGCCAGGTTATGTTAAGTTTGATTAGGAAAGCTTTGACTTTTGCGCTTTACACTGCTCTTGGGTGCATTTCTGCGATGTACATAGCCCTATTAAGCTCAGCTTGGCTCTCGGGAGGCCATAAACGGCAGTCTCGGCACGATTATTTGTGTTCGGCTATTTGTGGTTGGGATAGGTTAGGGTAGCATTCGTTAGGATATCATTGAATATTGTGGCATACACTGCAATGCGGTGGGTTCCTGCGCTCTACTCCGCTCTAGTGCATTCTGCTTGGATCTGGGGATGTCAGCAATAGCGGTGTAGGGCGGTTAGGTGGAGTTCGGTCACGTTTGGTTGTGTTACGTTTGGCTAGGTTAGGATAAGATTACTTTTACTTTTGCGCCATAAGCTGCATTTCCGTCGATTTCTGCAATCTACATTGATCCATTATACTCTACTCGGCTCCAAGGTGGCTAGCTAGAGTGGCCGTGACACGATAGGCTGAGTTAGGTTACGTGTGGTTTTGATAGCATTGGTTTTGTTTCTTTATGGTGGCTTTGACTTATGTGCTATGCACTGCTATTCGGTTTACTTCTGCCCTCTGCTGCGTTCAAATCCTCTCTGCCTAGCTATGCGGAGGCCAGCAATAGTAGTCCCGTCTCTTTAGGTTTAGGTAGTCTACGTTTGGTTAGATCAGGTTGGGTCAGGTAAGGTTAGGTTATATTTGACATTTGTGCGATTCGCTGCTATTTGGTGGCTTTCTGCGCTCTGCCGTGCTCTGCTGTGTACCGCGTGGACCTGCGTCTTCCGGTAATAGTGATCTCGGCTTGTTAGGTTGTGCCATGCTACGTTTGGCTTTGTTGCGTTTGGAAAGGTTAGGATAGGTTAGCTTCGACATTTGTGCTATACGCAGCTGGTTGCTGGATTTCGACGCTCTACATTGTCCTACTCTACTCCGCTATATTATGGGGAGGCCAGTAATAGCTGTCTCGGCGCCTTAGCTTGAGTTAGACTACGTTTGGGTATGTTACGTTTGGCTAGGTTAGGAGAGGATAGCATTGACTTTTGTGCTATACACAGTTACTCGGTGGATTTCTGCGCTCTACTGTGCTATAGCATGCCCAGCTTGGCTCTGGAATGCAAGCAGTAGTGTTCTCGGCACGTTCGGTCTGGGCTTGGTTAAGTTTGGTTAAGCTATGTTAGTTTGGGTTAGGTCAAGATAGCTTGACTCTTCTGTTCTGCATTGCCATTCTTTGGCCTTCTGCGCTCAACTCTACTTTATTAAGCTCCGCTTGACGGTGGTGAGGCTATTTACAGTGGTCTGGGCACGTTAGATTGTATTCGGTTGCGTTTGGTTACGTTACGCTTGTTTAAGTTGGGATAGGGTAACTTAGGCTATTGCGTCGTACACTGCTATTCGTTGGACTTCTGCGCTCCACTGTTTATAATATGCTCAGCTTTGGTCTGGGATGTCTGCAAAAGTGTTATCGGCACGTTAGGTTGGGTTAGGTTACGTATGGTTATTTCAGACTTTTCTGGGTTGTGTTAGGATAGCTTTGACTCTTCTGATATACATTGCCATTCCCTTGCCTTCTACACTAACTCTCCTTTAATATGCTCTGCTTCGCGGTGGGGAGGACTGCAATAGTGTACTAGGCACGATAGGTTAGGTACGGTCGCGTTTGTTTATGCTACGTTTGGTTAGGATATGATGGGATAACCCTGACTATTGTGCCAGGAAATTCTATTCGGTGGATTTATGCGATTGACGTTCCTCTACGATACTCTGTTCGACTCTCACGTGGCCAGCAGTATTAATCGTGACACAACAGGTTCAGACAAGTTACGATTGTCTGGGCTAGATTGTGTTAGGTTTGGTAGTGGTGGCTTTGACCTTTGTGCTATACACTGCTATTCTTTGGATTTCTGCACTCTACATTGCTGTACTATTCCCTGCACGACTCTGGAGGTGTGAGCAATAGTGGTCGTGGCACGTCAGGTTGAGTTAGGTTATGTTAGGTTAGGTTAGGTTAGGTCCAGTTTGGATATGATGTCTACGTCTCTCTTACTATACACTGCTGTTCGGTGGATTTATGGGCTCTACTCCGCTCTAATATGCTCTGTATGGCTCTGCGGATTTCAGGAATAGTTGTATCTGCACGTTGGGTTGAGTTATGTTACGTATGGTTAGGTTAAGTTTGTTTAGGTTAGGACAGGGTAGACCTGACTTTTGTGCTATACACTGCTATTTAGTGGGTTTCTGCGCACTGCAGTTCTCTAATGTACTGTGCTTTGCTCCGGGGAGGCCAGAAATTGTGGCCTCGTCCCGTTAGGCTTAGTTAGATTACGTTTGGTTAGGCTAGGCTCGTTTCGGCTGGGTTTGGATATCATTGACTTCCATTCTGTGCACGGCATTGCGGTGGACATCTGCCCCCACTGTGCTCTGGCATGCTCTGCTAGGATCCGTGATGCCAGAAATGGTGGTCTCGGATCGTTGGAATGAGTTAGGTTAAGTTTAGTTAGCTTCGGTTAGTCTGGGTTGGGTTGGGATGGCTATGACTTTTGTGCTATACGCTTCCCCCCGGGCGAATTCTGCGCTCAACGGTAACCTCATATGTTCAGCTTGGCTATTGGAGAGGCATCAATGGGCGTCTCGGTACAGTACGTTTAATTATGCTTCGTTTGGTCTGGTTAGTTTTGGTCAGGTTAGGTTAGTATATCTTAGACCTTTGTGGTATATTCTGACTGGACCTGTGTAATTCAGCAACTATGGTCTAGGCACATTAGGTTGAGTCACGTTAAGTTTGGTCTTGTCAGTTTGGGATAAGTTTGGACAGAATATCATTGACTTCTGTGCTATTCACTGCAGTGCAGTCTATTTCCATGCTCTACTGTGCTCTATCTTATTCTGCATGGCTCTGCGGAGTACAGTAATATCGGTCTCGGCACGTTATGTTGAGATAGATTCCTTTTGGTTAAGTAACATTTTCTTAGTTTAGGAGAGGATAGATCTGACTTTTGAGCTATACACTTTTGCTCGGTGGTTTTCTGCGCTCTACTGTGCTATAACATACTTTGTTTGGCTCTGCGGAGGAGAGCCAAGATCTCGGCGCGTTAGGTGATGTTAGGTTACGTTTGTGTAGGTTGGGTGTGCCTCTGTTAGGTTAGGATAGCTACGTCTATTCTGATATGCATTGCCATTCTTTGGACTTCTGCGGCACACTCTCCCCTAATATGTATGTTTGGCTCTGTGGAGCCCTGCGGTAGTGGTCTAGGCACGTTAAGGTTAAATTAGTTTGCGTTTGGTTATGCTTCGCTTTCTTAATTAAGGATAGGTTAACTTTAACTTTTCTGCTATACACCGCTATTCGGTGGACTTCTGCGCTCTACACTGCTCTACTATACTCTCCTCGCCCCTGGTATGGACAGCAGTAGTGGTCTCGCCACGCTATTTTGTGCTGGCTACGTTTGTTTGTGTTACGTATGTTAGGTAAGAGAGCATAGGTTCGACTTTTTTGCCATGCACTGCTATTCGGTGGATTCCTTTGCCCTAATCTGCTCTAATATGCTCTGCTTGTCTCTGGGTGTGCCAGCATTAGTCCTGAAATACTTGCCTCATCACGTTAAGTTCAGTTACGCTACTTTCGGTTAGGGTAGGATAGGTCAGGTTGTGTCAGCGTACATTACACTTTTGTGCTTCGCGCCGCAGTGCGGTTAATTGCTGCGGTCTACCTTGCAGTAGCATATTCTGCATGGCTCTGGGAAGGCCGTGAGCAGTGGTAGCGGCACGTTGCCTCGAACTATGCTGCGCTTGGTTAGGTTAGGTTAAGTCAGGTTATGTCAGGGTATCTTCGACAATTGAGCTGTTCACCGCAATGTGGTGGATTTCTGCGCAATTCCGTGCTCTAGTACATTCTTCTTGTCTCTGTGGGGGCCAGCAATTGAGGCCCCGTCTTGTTTGGATGGGCGAGGCTACGTTTGGATATGCCACGATTGGCTAAGTTAGGAAAGGCCAATCTGACATTTGTGCTTTACACTGATTTTCGGCGGATTCCTGTGACCTACTGCGCACTACATCATTTCGCGTTGCTCTGGGGATACCAGGAGCAGCGGTCGCGGCACGTCATGTTGGGCCATGCTGCGATTGGTTAGGATAGACTATGCCTGGTTATGTTAGGGTATCTACGGCTTTTGTGCTGTTCACTGCAGTGCGGTGGATTCCTGCTCTCTACTGTGTCCTAGTAGATTCTGCATGCCTCTGTGGAGGGTAGCAATAGTGGCTTCGTCGTGTTAGGTTGTGCTACGATGCGCTTGGGTACCATACGCTTGACTAGGTTAGGATATGCTACTTTAATATTTCCGCTGTTCACAACTATTCGGTGTATTTCTGCGCCCTTATGTGCTGTAATATTCTCTGCTTCGCTCTGGAAGGCCGGAAATATTGGTCTCGTCAGGTTATGTTGTGTTACACTATGATTGGATAGGTCGGGTTAGGCAAAGTTGGGTCAGGATTTGTTTGACCTTTGTGCTATACACTGCAATGCGGTGGATTTCTGCACTCTGCTGTACACTAGTATTTTCTGCTTAGCTCTGTGGAGGCAAGGAATAGTGATCTCGTCACGTATAGGTGAGTTAGGTTGCGTTTGGTTAGGTCAGGGTAGGTTAAGCTCGGTCAGGTTTGCTCAGCCTTTCGTGCTATACACTGCTATTATGAGTACTTTCGCGCTGTACTGTGCTCTGCTGTACTACAATTAGCCCCGGGAGGGCCAGCAATGTTGGCCTCGGCACGTTAGGTTTAACTAGGTTACGTTTGGCCTGTTCAGGTTGGGTTAATTACGGTATGTGTGGCTTCAACTTTCGTGTTATACACTGTTGTTCGTTCGATTTCTGCGATCTACATCGCTCTGCTGCATTCTGCTTTGCCTTGGGGAGGCCAGCAATAGTGGCCGCGGCACGTTACGTTGAGGTATGCTATGTTTGGTTAGGATACGTTAGCTTGGGTTTGGTCTGGGTGAATATAGCCTTTTTGCTGTACACTGCGATTCTATGGAGTTCTGCGACCTACTGTCCTCTAGCAAGTTCAGCTCGATCCTGGGGAAGCCAGAAATAGTGGCCTCGTAATGTCAGGTTGAGTTAGGATACGTGCGGATATTTAACGTTTGGCTACGTGAGTCATGCTACTTTGACTTTTGAGCTATTCAGTGCTATTCGGTGCATTTGTGCGCTCTAATGTGCTCTAGTATGCTCTACTTTCCTCTACGATGGCCCTCAACAGCGGTCGCGGCAAGCTATGTTGGTATAAGCTACGTATGGTTATGTTAGGCTTGGTCCGGTTAGGTTAGGTATCGCTGACTTTTGTTCTATACACCGCTGTGCGAAGGATTTCTGCGCTCTACAGTGTTGTAGTACGTTCTGTTCTTCTCTGTGGGGGCAGCAATAATGGTAACGCCGTGCTAGGCTGAGTAGGCTAAGTTTTGGCGTGTTACGTTATGTGAGGATATGATACAATATCTTAGACTTATGCGCTATAAACTGCTTTTCCGTGGATTTCTGAGACCTACAGTGTTCTGTTATATTCTGCATGTCTCCGCGGATGCCAGTAGCAATGGTCGCGGCACGATGTGCTGAATTGTGGTACGCTTGGTTCGGATGGGTTAAGACAGGTTAGGTTAGGGTTCGTCCCGATGACAGCGTCAGCCAGTTCCGATTCCGGCAGGGTCGGTCGACGATCGACGCCATTAAGTGCGTTCGTAACCTGTCGGAGCCTGCCGTTAATCGGGGCCGGGTGGTGCTCGCGGTCGGTGTGTATATCGCCAACGCCTATAACACCTTGCCCTGGGCCGCCATCCGGTATGCCCTGTTGTACCACAGGGTTCCCCAATACATGATGGCGGTGATCGGCGACTACTTGGCGGAGCGCTCGTTCGAGTATCCTGGACGACACTCGACCGTCGTGCGGGCGACGAACTGCAGGGTTCAACAGGAATCGGTACTCGGGCCGATCATCTGTGACCTCGCGTACGACGCCGTGTGGCGCACTCCCCTCCCCGCTGCCTGAGCCTGATGTGTTACACGGAAGACACGCTGGTGATGGCCGACGGGTCGAGTTGGGAGGAGGCCATGCTGAGCACGGAAAGTGGCATGGCCCTCGTCGCGAATAGCATACAGAGGCTGGGGCTGAGTATCTCCCCCTAGAAGACGGAGGCAATGTGGTTCTGCCATCGGCACCACGGGTATCCGTCCAAGTCCCTGATGCGCGTGGGGAACGTCGCGGTCGAGGTACGGGACCGGATCAAATATCTCGCTCTCGTCCTCGATAGCCAGTGGAAGATCGACGAGCATTTTATCGCGCTGGAACCACGCCTGGAAGGTATGGCTGGGGCGCTGTGACGCCTCCTACCCAACCTGGGTGGGACAGACGGGAGGGTGTGCCGCCTCTACACAGGAGTCGTTTACTCGGTGGCTCCGATCTGGACGAACGACATGTTCGCTAGTCCACGCTGTCTGGCGATTCTCCGGCGAGTCGCTCGCAGGATGGCGATCCTGGTCGTGCGTAGTTACCGCAAGATATTCCACGAGGCGGCGATGGTCCTGGCGGGTATTCCGCCGTTCGAACTGGAATCGGAGGGGGAGGCACGTATCTACGGACTCCTACACGCTCGCGGCGACGGTGCTCCTGAAGAAGGGGCAGTTTCGTTGAGGCGATGGATCCGACAGTCCTCAATTACCGCCCAGCGAGCTCTTCTGAGGACGCCGAGCAGCCGGCAGCACCGGGTGATCGAGGCTGTGCTGCCCGTGCTGGATGCATGGGGCGCAGCGGCAGCTGGCACTCTAGGTTCTAACCGGGCACGGGTGCTTCGGGGAGTACCTGTGCCGCATCGGGCGGAAACGTGAGACGCGTCGTCATCACTGCGGGGTGGGGCGGGACACGGCGCAGCACACGCTGGAGGAATGTCCCTCGTGGTCTCACGAGCGCCGGGTACTTTGTCGCGTGGTGGGACGGGACCTTTCACTTTCCGTCGTCGTGGCGCGGATGATAGAGAGCTTAGGAGCGTGTCGTGCGGTGGACTCCATCTGCGAGTCGGATATGTTACAGAAGGAGGCTGCGGAGAGAGCCCGCGAGCATAGCGCGTGCTCCTCGTGCGTAGGTCGGCCGAGCTGCAGGCGCTGCGCCGTCAGGCGGCGCGCGCACTGCCGGATGTGTTAACGCATTAGCCCTCCGCCTTCGCGAGCGACCATGTACATACGGCCGGGGAGACCGTCTCTCTCCTCCGTTGTAACCTAGGTCAGGGTGACAACGGGCTGGCGTGTGGGGGCCAGTCTGTTCAAGGGACAGTGGTCCGGGCGCGCGGCTCCGCGTGATGTTCGCGCGGCGTCCGCAAGGTATGCGTGCGTTGCGGGGCGGTGGTATGCGTGCTTTGAGTGCCTGTAATCGACCCGCCTCGCGCGCATGGACATGATCGTTTCGGGTGCGATTTCCCGTCTCGCCTGGAGGGAGCTGCGGATGCGTCGCGGGAGCGTCCATGCAATTGCGTCGCCGCAAATTCTAAGGCGCACAGAAATGCGGAAGGCTGGCCGTCGTGGGGGTTATAGTGGGTAAAAATCCCACATAAACCCGCCCCCTCCCCTAAGGAGGCCGGGTACCTTTAGAAGCTTTCCCCCACGTGGAAGAAGAAGAAAAGGTTAGGTTAGGGTATCTTCAATTTTTGCGCTGTGCACTTCTATTCGATGGATTTCGGCGCTCTATATTGCCCTAATATCCCCTGCTCGATTCTGGGGAGGCGAGCAATAGTGGTCGTGGCTCGTCAGGTTGAGTTAGGTTACGTTTGGTTAGGTTAGGTTAGGTTCAGTTTGGATAGAATAGCTTCGTCTTTCTTGCTATACACTGCTTTCGGTGGATTTATGCGCTCCACATTGCTCTACTCTTTTCTGCTCGAATCTGGAGAGACGAAAAATTGTGGTCGTTGATCGCCAGGTTGAGTTACGTTGCGCTTGGATATGTTAGGATAGGTTAGGATAAGTTTGAACAGGGTAGCTCCGATTTTCCTGCCATAAACTGTTCTTCGGCGGATTTCTGTGATTTGCAGTGCTCTACTATATTCTGCTTGGCTCTGCGGACGCCAGCAACCGTGGTCGCGGCACGTCATGTTGAGGTAGGCTATGTTCGGTTGTGTTTGGTTAGGTAAGGTTAGGTTAATGTAACTTTGACGTTTGTGCTCTTCACTACCATGTGGTGGATATATGGGACATACTGCACCCGAGTACATACGGCTTGTCTCTGTGGAGGCCAGCAAGTGCGATCTCGTCATGTTAGGTGGAGTAGGGTGACGTTTGATTATGTTACGTTTGGCTATGTTAGGTAATGCTACTTTGGCTATTTTGCTATACACTGTTATCCGGTGGATTTCTGAGCACTGATGGGCTCTAATATTCCCTTCTTGGCTCTGGGTACGCCAGCAACTTAGGTCTCGTCACGTCATATTCAGTTAGACTGCGTTTGGGTAGGTTATGTATGGTCAGGTTAGGTCAGGGTGTGTTTGACTTTTGTGCTATGCACTGCTTTTCCGTGGACCTCTGCGCCCTGCTCTGCTCTAGTATATTCTGCTTGGATATGGGGAGGCCAGCAATATGTTCTCGTTATCTTAGGTTGAGTTAGCTCACGTTTGTGTACACTGCGTTTGGCTGGGTTAGGATGGGCTACTCCGTCTTTTGTACTATAGACTACTATTCGGTGGATTACGGTAGTCTAATGTGCTCTAATATGCTCTGCTTGTCTCTGGGAAGGCCAGCAATGTTGGCCTCGTCACGTTACATTGACTTATGCTATGTTTGGCTATGTTACGCTTGGTGTGGTTAGGACATGATGGTACTGACTTTTGCGCTATACACTACTATCCGCGGATTTCTGCGCTCAACTGTGCTCCAATATCTTCTGATTGGCTCTTGGGACACCACCAACAGTGGTCTCGGCATATTAGGTTGAGTTATGCTACGTTTGGCTATGATACGTTTGGTGTGGTTAGGATAGGATAGATTTGACCTTTGCGCTATACACTGCTATCCGCGGATTTCTGCTCCCTGCTCTGCTCTAATATGTTCTGCTTGGATCTGTGGAGGCAAGAAATAGTTGCCGCAGGACATTAGGTTGAGTTAGGTTTCGTTTGGTTAAGTTTGGTTTGGACAGCTGTGACATGTGTGTTATGCACTGTTATTTATCGGACTTCGGCGTCCTACTGTGCTCCAGTGTATCCTTCATGGCTCTGGTGAGGCCAGCGATAGTGGCCACGGTACGTTAGAATGAGTTGGATTACGTTTGGTTACGTTACGTTTGCTTAGGTTAGGATAGGATAGCTTTGACTTTTGTGCTGTATGCTGCTATTCGGTGGATGCCTGCGCTCTACGTTTCTCAACTATTCTCTGCTTGACGCTTGGAGGGTCACCAATGGCGGTCGTGGCACGTTGTGTTCAATATGATAACGTATGGTTTGGCTACGATATGTTAGGTTTGAGTAGGATAGCTTTGACTTTTGTGCTGCGCATTGCTATTCGGTGCATTTCTGCGCTCTACTATGCTCTAGGATGCCCCGCTCGGTTCTGGTAAGGCCAGCAATAGTGGTCGCGTCACGTTTGGTTGAGTCATGTTACGTTTGGCTGAGTTAGTTTTGTATAGGTTTTGTTAGGATAGCTTCGACTTTCGTAATATGCACGGCAACCGGCGGGTTTCTGTGTCCTTCTGGGCTCTGGTATGCTCTGCTTGGCTCTTGGGGCCAGCGATAGTCGTATGGGCGCGTTAGATTGGTTTGTATTACGCTTGGTTATGTTACATTTGAATAGGTTATGTGTTGATGCCTTTGACTTTTGCTTTACACGCTGCCTTTCGCTGGGCTTCTGCACTCTACTGTGCTCTAGTGTACACTGCTTGGGTCTGGGGAGGCCAGCAATATTTTTCTCGGCATAATAGTTTTAGCTACGTTACGTTTGGTCACGTTACTGCTTGGTTAGGTTAGGACAAGTTTGTTTTGACTTTTCTGCTGTACACGGCTACTCGGCCGCTTTCTGCGCTCTAATGCGCTCTAGTAAGCTCTGTTGTGCTCCGGGAAGGCCAGCCGTAGCGGCCTCCGCTCGTTAGGTTTGGTTAGTATGGTCTGGGATAGGTTAGGATAGCTTTGACTCTTCCGGTGCACGCTGCCAGTCGGTGGTTTGCAGCGCTCCACTGTGCTTTAGTAAATTCTGCTCGACTCTGCGGAGGCAAGCAATAATGGTCTCAGCATGTTAGGTTTTCTTTGGCTATGTTTGGTTGTTTTACGTTTGGCTAGGTTATGATATGGTAGTTTTGTCTATTGTGCTTTTCACTGTGATCCTATGGATTCCTGAGCCCTACTCTCCTCTAGTACGTTCTGCTTGGTCCAGTGTTGGGCGGCAACATCTGTCACGGCACGTTAGCACGTGTTGGATTACGTTTGGTTACGTTACGTTTGGCTAGGTTAGGGTATGATAGACTTAAGTTTAGTGCTACGCTGCTATTCGTTGGAATTACACGCTCTACATTGCTCCACTATACGCTACTCGTCTCTGGGTAGGCCAGTTTTATGGACTCGGCACGTTAGGTTGGGTTAGGCTACGTTTGGTTAGGATATGATACCTTGCGTTAGGTTTGGGCAGCCCTGACTGCGTTGTGCAAACTGCTATTAGGTGGATTTCTGCGCTGTGCTTTTCTCTAACATGTTGTGCTTAGCTCTGCGGCGGGCATAGTTCTCGGCTCGTCAGGTTTAGCTATTCTACGTTTGATTGGGTTTGGTTATGTCAGGTGAGGTTAGAATGTCTTCGATATTTGTGCAATATATTGTCATTTGGTGGCTTTTTGTGCTCTTCTTGGCACTACTATAATCTGCTCGTCTCTGTGGAGGCAGCACAAGTGGTCGTGGCACGATAGGTATTGCTATGCTGCGGTTGGTGTTGTTGCGGTTAAACATGTTGGTGTTGGATGGCTTTGCCTCTTGTGTTATACACCGCCATTCGGTGGAACCCTACGCTCCGCTTTGCTCTACTGTACTCTGTTCGTCTCTGGAGAGGCAAGTAATAGTGGTCTCGCCAGGCTAGTTTGAGATAGGCTACGTTTGGTTAGGTTATGTTTGTCTGGGTTATGATTGGATAGCTTTGCCTTTTGTGGTATAGACTTCCATTCGGTCGATTTCTGCGCTCCACTGTGCTCTAGGATGTTCTGCGTAGCTTCGTGAGGCCAGCGATAGAGGTGACGTCACGTTAGTTTGAGATATGTAACGGTATGTTTTGTTACGTTTGGTTGGGTCAGGGTTGGATGACTTTGACTTATGTACTATACGCCGCTATTCGACGGATTTCTGCGCTC
Organism: Eufriesea mexicana; assembly: GCF_001483705.2. Classification (NCBI taxonomy): domain Eukaryota; kingdom Metazoa; phylum Arthropoda; class Insecta; order Hymenoptera; family Apidae; genus Eufriesea; species Eufriesea mexicana. The sequence goes on from NW_016919025.1 coordinate 79,168, forward strand.
TACTAGGCCATAGTACACTCTGATTGGCTATGGCGAAGCCAGCAGTATTGGTCTCGGCTCGTTTGTCTGAAATATATTGCGTTCAGTTACGTTACGTTTGGATATGTTAGGATAGAGTAGCTCAGACTTTTGTGCTCTACGCTGCTATTCGGCGGATTTCTGCGCTGTATTGTACTGTAATGAGTTCTGCTTGGCTCTGAGGAGGCCAGCAATAGAGGTTCCGGCTCGTTAGGTTTAGAAATTCCACGGTCCGTTTAGTTAGGTTTGGTTAGGTTAGGTAAAGGTATCTTTGACTTTTGTACTATTCACGGCTATTTTGTGGTTACCTGCGTTCTGCTGCGCTCTACCGTACCCTGCTCGCCTCTGGAGAAGCCAGCAATAGTGGTCGCGGCACGTCAGGTTTAGTTATTCAGGTTGGGCCTGGTAATGTTAGGATATGTATGACTTTGTGGTATACATTGCGATTTGGTGCCTTTCTGTGCTCTACTGTGCTCTACTATTCTCTGCTGGGGGCTTGGGGCCAGCAATAGTAGTGGCACAATTGGCTTTGCTGGGATAAGATTGGAAATGCTACGATTGGCCAGGTTGAGACAGGAAAGCTGTAACTTCTGCGCTATACACCGCTATTCGGTGCATTTATACGCTCTAAATTGCTCTATTATACTCTGCTCGAGTCCGGGGCGGCGGACGATAGTGATCTCTGCACGTTACGTTGTGTTAGGTTACGTTTGGTTAGGTTATATTGCTTTGGATTAGTTTCGGATCGCTTTGACTTTCGTGGTATATACTGTGGTTCGTTGGTCTCCTGCGCCCTACTGTGCTCCGGTATGTTCTGCTTGGCTCTGGGGTGGCAAGCAATTGTGGTCTCGGCACGTTAGGTTGAGTTAAGCTATATTCGGTTGCGTTGCCTTGGGCTACGTTAGGATATGGTAGCTCCGACTTATGAACTATGCACAACGATTCTATGCACTTCTGAGACCCACTCTCCTCTTATATGTTCTGCGTGGCTCTGGGTAGAGCAGCAGCAATGGTCTGGGCACGTTTGTCTGAGATATGTTGCGTCTGGTTATGTTACGTTTGGTTAGGTTAGGAGAGGATGACTTCGACTTTTGTGTTATACACTGCTATTGGGTGGATTTTTGCTCTTTACAATGCTCTACTATACTCCGCTCGACTCTCGTGAGGCCAGAAATTGTGACCTCGGCGCGCTATGTAGAGACATGTTAGGCATGGCTTCGATAGTTTA
>NW_016919026.1:0-565 GCF_001483705.2 Eufriesea mexicana
AGTATGGATGGATGTATGTATGGATGTCCGGATGTATGGATGTATGTATGTATGGAGGTAAGGAGGTATGGATGTATGGATGCATGGATGTATGGATGAATGGATGTACGTTTGTATGTTTGTATGGATGGATGGATGAATGAGTGGATGGATGGATGTATGGTTGGATGGATGTATGGATATATCTGTATGTATAGATGGATGGATGGATTGGTGGATGAATGTATGGATGTATGGATGCACGGATCGATGGACGTATGGAGGGATGGATGAATGAATGGATGGATGAATGGGTGAATGGATATATTGATGTGCGTATGTATGAATGTATGGATGGATGTATGTATGGGTGTTTTTGTGTATGTTTGTATGGATGTATGTAAAGATGTATGTATGGATGTTTGTATGGTTGAATGTATGTGTGTATGTATGGATGTATGCATTGATGGATATATGGATGTATGGATGGATGGATGGATGGGTTGGTGGATTGATGTATGGATGAATGGATGTACGGATCGGTGGATGTATGGATGGGTGGGCGTATGGATGGATGGATGTATCG
>NW_016919026.1:1144-1633 GCF_001483705.2 Eufriesea mexicana
TGGATGGATGCACATATGGATGGATGCTTGTATGAATGTATGGATCTATGTATGTATGGATGTTTGAATCTATGGATGTATTTGAGTTATGCATGTGTGTATGTATGCATGTATGGATGTATTGATGTACGCATGTATGGATGTACGGATGCATGGATATATGGATATGAGGGTGGATGAATGGTTGTGTGGATGGACGGAAGAACGGATGTATGTATGGATGTATGTATTGATATATCTATGCATGTATGTATGGACGATTGTATGGATGTTTGTATGGATGTATTTACGGATGTATGTATGGATGTATATAAGGATGGATGTATGGATGTATGTATAGATGAATGTAAGCGTGTAGGTACGGATCTGTGTATTGATGCGTGTTTATGGTTGGATGTCTGAACGGACATATGTATGGATGTGTGTATGCGTGTATGGAAGGGCGTATGTATGAATGCATGTATGGATAGATGTATGGATCATGTACGG
>NW_016919027.1:0-2499 GCF_001483705.2 Eufriesea mexicana
CTCCCTATTTATGCCAGAGACTGAGCTCACCACGATAAGATTCGAAAATGTCAATTAATTTGAGTTTTCCATCCAGATTCTATAGCGTTGCAATGGCAATAGCACACCCATATATTCTTTCCTCCATTTTTATGCAAGAAAGTTAGCTCACCACCATATTATTCGAAAGTGTGAATAAAATTGAATTTTCCATCCAGATACTATTGAAATGCAATAGCTATAGCACGCCAATAACATCTACCCTTCTTGTTTATGCAAAAAAGCGAGCTCATAACGATATTAGTCGAAACTGTCAATAAAATTGTACTTACCAGCCAGATTCTTTAGCATTGCAAATACTATAGCATGCCAACAGAGTATTTCCTCTTTATTTATGCAAAAAAGGTAGCTCACTACGATTTTAGTCGAGAATGTCAGTAAAATTGAAATTTCCAGGCGGATTCTATAGAATTGCGATGGCTACAGCAGGCCAATAGAATCTTTTCTCCTTGTTTATGCATAAAAGATAGCTCACAACGATATTAGTCGAAAATGACAGTGAAACTGAATTTTCCATGCAGATTCCAGATCATTGCATTGGCCATAGCACGCCAAAAGAACCTTTCCTCCGTATTTATGCAAGAAAGTTAGCTCACCGTGATATTAGTCAAAAATGTCAATAAAATTCATCTTACCAGGCAGATTCTACAGCAGTGCATGGCTATAGCACTCCAAAAGGATATTTCCTCCTTACTTATGCAAGGAAGTTATCTCACCACGATATTAGTCGAAAGTATCAGTAAAATTGAATTTTCCAGCCAGATTCTACAGCACTGCAATGGCTATAGCACTCCAAAAGGATCCTTTCTCCTTATTTATGCAAGAAAGTTATCTCACCACGATATTTGTCGATAATGACAAAAAATTGAACTTTCCAGGCTGATTCTACAGCACTGCAATGGCTATAGCACTCCAATAGAACCTTTCCTCCTTATTTATGCAAGGAAGGAAGCTCACCAAGATATTAGTCGTCGTTGTCAGTAAAATCGAACGTTCCATACAGATTCCAGAGCATTTTAATGGCTATAGCACGCCAATAGCGTCTTTCCTCCTTATTTATGCAAGACAGTTCGCTCACCACGATATTAGTCGAGAATGTCAATAAAATTGAATTTTCCATCCAGATACTATTGAAATGCAATAGCTATAGAGCGCCAATAACATCTACCCTTCTTGTTTATGCAAAAAAGAGAGCTCATAACGATATTAGTCGAAACTGTCAATAAAATTGAACTTTCCAGCCAGATTCTATAGCATGGCAGTTGCTATAGCACGCCAATAGAACCTTCCTTACTTATTTATGCAAGAAAGGTAGCTCATTACGATATTAGTCGCAAATGTCAATGAAATTGAGTTTTCCAGCAAGATTCTGCAACATATCAATGTCAATAGCACGCCAACAGTATCTTTCCTCCTTATTTATGCAAGAGACTTAGCTCACAAAGATATTTGTCGAAAATGTCAATAAATTTGAATTTTCCAACCGCATTCAATATCACTGCAATAGCTATAGCACTCCAATAGAATCTTTCCTCCTTATTTATGCAAGAAAGATAGCTCACGACCATATTATACGATAATGTCAATAAAATTGATTTTTCCAGCCAGATACTATTGAAATGCAATGAATGCATAAAAGATAGCTCACAACGATATTAGTCGAAAATGACAGTGAAACTGAATTTTCCATGCAGATTCCAGATCATTGCATTGGCCAATAAGATAGCTCACAACGATATTAGTCGAAAATGACAGTGAAACTGAATTTTCCATGCAGATTCCAGATCATTGCATTGGCCAATAAGATAGCTCACAACGATATTAGTCGAAAATGACAGTGAAACTGAATTTTCCATGCAGATTCCAGATCATTGCATTGGCCAATAAGATAGCTCACAACGATATTAGTCGAAAATGACAGTGAAACTGAATTTTCCATGCAGATTCCAGATCATTGCATTGGCCTTAGCACGCCAAAAGAACCTTTCCTCCGTATTTATGCAAGAAAGTTAGCTCACCATGATATTAGTCAAAAATGTCAATAAAATTCATCTTACCAGACAGATTCTACAGCAGTGCATGGCTATAGCACTCCAAAAGGATATTTCCTCCTTACTTATGCAAGGAAGTTATCTCACCACGATATTAGTCGAAAGTATCAGTAAAATTGAATTTTCCAGCCAGATTCTACAGCACTGCAATGGCTATAGCACTCCAAAAGGATCCTTTCTCCTTATTTATGCAAGAAAGTTATCTCACCACGATATTTGTCGATAATGACAAAAAATTGAACTTTCCAGGCTGATTCTACAGCACTGCAATGGCTATAGCACTCCAATAGAACCTTTCCTCCTTATTTATGCAAGGAAGGAAGCTCACCAATATATTAGTCGTCGATGTCAGTAAAATCGAACGTTCCATACAGATTCCAGAGCATTTTAATGGCTATAGCACGCCAAT
>NW_016919028.1:0-13655 GCF_001483705.2 Eufriesea mexicana
GCGCTCTGATATGCTCAGCTTGGCTTTAGCGAGGACAGAAATAGTGGTCTCGGCACGTTACATTGAGTTAGGTTACGTTCGGTTATGTTACGACTGGCTCTGTTAGGATAGCGCAGATTAAACTCTTGTGCTGTACTCTTGAATTCGCTGGGCGTCTGCACTCTACATTGCTTTACTGTACTCTGCTCGACTCTCGGGAGTCCAGCTATAATTGCGGCGGCACGTCAGTTTGGGTTTTATTAAGTTTGGCTAGGTTATGTTAAGTTGTGTTAGCTTAGGATAGAGTTTGTAGTCTCGGCTCGTTATGTTGAGTCAAGCTACGAACTTCTGTGTTATGTGTGGCCATGATAGGATAGCTTAACTTCGACTATTGTAATATGCACTGCGATTCTATGGATTTCTGCCCTCTACTCTCCTGTAATATGGTCTACTCAGTTCTGGGGAGGCCAGCAATGGTGGTCTCGACACTTTAGGTTGAGTTATGCTACGTTTGGTGGGGTTACGTTAGTTTGGGTTACGTTCGGATTGCTTTGACATGTATGCTCAACATTGACATCCTATGGTCTTCTGTGCTCTACCGTGGTGTACCATATTCTGCTTGTCTCTGGGAAGCCTGCAATAGTGGTCGCGGCACTTTAGATTTAATTACTCTACGCTTGATTAAGTTCGGTTAGATCCGGGTAGGAGAGGATATCTTCTACTTTTGCGCTGCACATTGCAATTTGGTGACCTTCTGCGCTCTACTGTGCCCTTGTATACTCCACTCGGCTCAGGGATGCCAGCATTAGAGGCGATGGCACGATAGTATGAGTTAGGCCACGTTTGGTAAGGTTCCGGTTGGTTAGGTTAGGACAGGGTAGCTTTGACTTCTGCGCTGTGCACTGCAATTCGGTGGATACCTGCGCTCAACATTGCTCTACTCTACTCTGCTCTATTCTCGGGAGGGCAGCAGTAACGGCTGCAGAACATTTGGTTGAGTTAGGATACGTTCGGCTAGGTTAGATTGCACCGAGGTAGGTTAGTATAGCTTTGACTTTGTGCTACACACTGCTGTCATATGGACTTCTGCGCTCTACTGTTCTCTAATATGCTCTGATTGACGCTGGGGATGGCAGCAATAGTGGTCTCGGCTCGTTACGTTGAAATATTCCACGTTCGGTTTTCGTTTGTTAGCCTGTGTTAGGTTGGGATTGCTTTGGCTTTCGAGATATAGACTGTTGTTCGGCGGACTTTTGCGCTCTACTGTGCACTAGTATGTACTGCTTGTATCTAAGGAGGCCGGCATTAGCGGTCGCGGCACGTTTGTTTGAGATATGTTGCGTTTGGGTAGGTTAGGTTAGGTTATGTTTGGTGAGGATGAATTCGACTTTTGCGCAATACACTGCTTTCCGGTCGATATCTCCGCTCTGAATTGCTTCGCTTAACCCTGGTTGGCTCTCGTAAGGTCAGCAGTGGCTTGCGTTGCGCCTCGGTTTCGGTTACATTACGTCTGCCTATGGTACGATTGGTTAGGTTAGGATAAGGTAGCTTTGCCTTTTGAACTGTACATTGCTTTTCGGTGGATCTCTGCGCTCTGCTGTGATCTAATATTCCCTGCTTTGCTCTGTGGATACCAGAAGCAGCGGCCGCGGCGCGTTATGTTTGGTTAGGCTGCGTTTGGTTTGGTTAGGTTTGTTTGGGATAGGTCGGGATATATTTGACTTTCGTAGAGTACACTGCCATTCTATGGACCTCTGTGTTCTACTCACCTCTGCGCTCTGCTCACCCTTAATAAGCTTTGCGTTGTGGGGGCCAGCAACAGCGGGATAGGAGCGATAGATTGGGATTGGCTACGTTTGGTTGTGTTAGGTTATGCCACGTTAGGTTATGATGTCTTCTACTTTTCTACTTTCCACTCCAATGCGACGGATTTCCGCTGTCTTCTGTGCTGTAGTATATTCTGCTTGGCTCTGGGCAAGTCAGCAATAGAGGAGTAGGAACGTTATGCGGAGTTAGGTTAAGTATGTTTGTGTCCCATCTTGATAAGTTAGGATAGGATATCTTTGACTTATGTGCTGTACACTGATATTCGGAGGATTTCTGCGCTTCTCATTGCCCTCCTATGCTCTGCTCGACTCTGGCGATGACTGCAGTAGAGGTCCCGGACCGTTAGGTTTATTTATTCCAAGTTTGGTTAGGATAGGTTCGGTAAGGTTAGGTTAAGATATCTCTGACTTTTGTGCTATACACTGCTACTTGGTGGCTTTCTGCGCTCTACTACGCTCTAGTATGTTCTGCTTGGCTCTAGGGAGCCCATCAATAGTTCTGTCGGCGCATTAGGATGAGTTATGCTACGTTTGCTTATGTTACGTTTGGTTAGGTTAGGAGAGGGCAGCTTCATTTTTGTGCTATAAACTGCTATTCTGTGGAATTCTCCGCCCTACTGTACTCTACTGCACTCTACTCGGATTTGGGGAGCCCAGCAATAGTGTCCGCGGCACATTCTCTTCTGTTAAGTTACGTTTGGTTATGTAACGATTTGTTATGCTAGAGAAGGACGGCTTTAACTTTTGTGCTATACACTGATATTCGGCGTGCTCCCGCGCTTTACGGTACTCTAATATGCTCTGATTTGCTCTAGGGAGGCCAGCAATAGTGGTGGAGCCTCGTTAGGTTGAGTTATGTTATGTTTGGTAGTGTTAAGATTGGTAAGGTTAGGATAGGTTACCTTTGACTTTTGTGCTTCACACTGCTTTTCGATGGATTTCTCCGCTCTACTGCGATCTAGTATGCTGTGCTTTGCTATGCGGGGGCCAGAAATGGTGGCCGTGGCGTATTAGTCTCTTTTAGGTACCGTTTGGTAAGCTTATGTTAGTATGGGTGGGGTCTGCACAGCTTTGGTTTGTATGCTGTACGCTGCGATTCTATGGATACCTACATCATACTCTACTCTAATGTGTTCTGCATGGTCCTGTGGAGACCAGCAATAGTGGTCGCGGCACGTCAGGTTGAGCCATATTACGTTTGGTTAGGTTACACTTGTTAATGCTCGGAAAAGGTAGCCTCGTCTTTCGTACTATACACTGCTATTCAGTTCATTTTTGCGCACTACCGTGATCTAATAACCCCTGCTTTGATCAGGGAATCCTTGAAATGTTGGCCGCGGCGCGAAAGGTTATGTTAGACTATGCCCGGTTAGATTAGGTTTGTTTGGTTTGGGTCAGGTTACCTTTGATTTTCGTGCAATACGCTGCCCCTCTATGGAAATCTGGGTTCTACTCTCCTCTAGTGTGCTCTGCTTGGCACTGTGGAGGCAGCAATACTGGTCGCGGCACGTAAGCCTGGGATTGGCTACATTTGGTTAGGTTAGGTTTTGTTGTGGTTGGTTAGGTTAGCTTCGATTTGTGTGCTCAACACGAATATCCTATGGACTTCTGTGCTCAAACGTGCTCTATCATATCCTGCTTGCCTCTGGGGAAGCCTGCAATAGTGGTTGCGGGACATTCGCTTTGGTTACCCTACGTTTGGTTGGGCTAGGTTGGGCCTGGTTAGGTCAGGGTGTCTTTGACTTTTATGCTGTGCGCTACTATTTGGTGGCTTTCTGCCATCTACTGTGCTGTACTATACTTTGCTCTATTCTGTAGAGACCACCTTTAATAGTCATGGCACTATAGGTTGTGTTAGGCCACGGTTGATGATATTGAAATTGGTTAGATTAGGACGGTATAGCCTTGGCTCTTGTGTTGTACACCGCTTTTCGGAGGATTCTACGCTCTACATTGCTCTAATGTTCTCTGCTCGGCCCTGGGGTGGCCAGTAGTATTGGTTTCGGCACGTTGGATTGAGTTCAGCTATGTTCGGCGAGGTAATGTTTGTTTGGGTTAGGTTTGGATTGCTTTGACTATCATGGTGTAGACTGTTTTTTGGTCGACTTCTGCGCTCTGCTGTGCTCTAGTATATTCTGCAAGGCTCTGGGGATGCAAGCAATGGTGGTCTCGTCGCGTTAGGTTGAGTTAATCTACGTTCGGTAATGTTACGATTGGCTATGTTAGGATAGTGAAACTTTGACTGCTGTGCTATGCACTGCGATTTCATCGACTCCTTCGCTCTACTCTTCTCTAATATGTACCGCTTGGCTCTGACGAGGGCAGCACTAGTTGCATCGACACGTTAGGTTGTATTAGATTACTTTCGGCTAGGTTAGGTTACGCTGTGTTAGGTTAGGATAGCTTTGACTCTTGTGCTACACACTGCCATTCTATGGACTTCTGCGCTCTTCTGTGCGCTGTCACACTCTGCATGTCTATGTGGACCCCAGGAAGAGTGGTCTCTTCACGTTAGGTTCTGTCATGTTACGATTGGTTAGGTTAGGTTTGGTTAGATTTGGTTCGGGTAGCTTTGACTTTTGTGCTATACACTGCTATTCGGACGATTTAAGCGCTCTACATTGCTCTGCTATACTCTGCTTAGCTCTCGTGAGACCAGCTATTGCGGTCGTGGAACGGCAGTATCGGTAACGTTTCATCTGCTTATGTTACGTTTTGATATGTTAGGTTCGGATAGATTTGACTTTTGCGTTCTTCGCTGCTATTCGATGGATTCCTGCGCTGTACTGTGCTGTGCTATACTTTGCACGTCTCTGTGCAGACCGCCTTTAGTGGTCATGGCACGATAGGTTGAGATATGCTTCGTTTGGCTATGTTTGGTTAGGTTACCTTTGGCTCTTGTGCCTTGCACTTCAGTGCGGCGGGTTTATTCGCTCTCCTGCGCTGTAGTATAATCAGCTTTGCTCTGGAGAGGTCAGAAATAGTTGTCTAGGCACGTTAGGTTGAGTTAGGTTACGTTTGGTTTTGTTATACTTGGTTAAGTTATGAGAGGGTGGCATTGACTTTTGCGCTATGTACTGCTATACGTTGTGTTTTTGCGCTCCAGTGTGCTGTAGTAAGTGCTGCTTGGCTCTAGGTGGGCTAGGAATTGAGGCATCGGCACGCTAGTTTGTGTTGGGTTACGCTTGGATTGGCTAGGTTAGGATAGCTTTGAACAGTTTAGGTTTTACCTTTATGCCAAACGCTGCTTTTCGGTCGATAGCTCTGCACTGCATTGCTCTACCGGCATCTACTTGCCTCTGGGAATGCCAGCAACAGCGGTCGTTGCAGGTTTGGCTCTGTTAGGTTATGCTTGGTTATGTTAGGTTAGGACAAGTTTGGGTAGGACGCCTTCGACCTTTATGCTATACAGTACTATTCAGTCGATATTTGCGTTCTGCATTGCTGTACTACTATCAGCTTTTATTGGAGGCGGCCACCAGCAGTGGGCGTGGCGCGTATGGTTTAGTTAGTTTACAATTTGTTAGGATAGGTTTTGCTAAATTTGGTAAGGATGGCTTCGACTTTTGTGCGATACACAGCTATTCGGTAGTTCTCTGCGCTCTACTATGCTATAGTATGTTCCGCTTGACTATGTGGGTGTCAACTGCAGTGGTCCCGGCACGTTAGGCAGGGCTATGTTGCGCTTCGTTATGCTACGATTGGCTAGTTTGGGATACGGCAGCTTTGAATCTTGTGCTATTCGCTGCTTTTCGGTCGATATGTGCGCTCTACATTGCTGTACTAAACTCTGCTCGACCCTCGGATGGCCAGCAATAGTGGTCACGGCACGTTAGGTTGAGATAAATTACGCTCTGTCAAGTTAGGTTACGTTGTGTTAGGTTACGGTAGCTTAGACTTGTGTTCTTTCGCCAGGAGCAGCGCCTTCGGCAGGTTAGGTTGAGATATGCTACGTTTGGTTAGGGTAGGTATGGTTTGGTTTGGTTAGGATTGCTTTGACTTTTGTACTTTACACTGCTCTATGGTGGATTTCTGCGCTCTACTGTGCTCCAATGTGTTCTATCTGCGCTGCGAGGCTAGCAATAGTGGCGTCAGCACGTTACGTTGAATGAGGTTACGCTTGGCTTGGCTGGAATTTGTCGGTTTCTTTCAGGGTAGCTTTGACTATTTCGCTATACACCGCTATCCGGTCGGTATCTGTGCACTGCATTGCTCTAATAGCATCTGCTTGAATCTGGGGAGGCCAGCAATAGCGGTCGTGGCGCGTTTGGTTGGGACATATTGCGTTTGGTTAAATTACGTTGTTCTAAGTTGGTTAGGATGGCTTTGACCTTTGTGCTATAAACAGCTATACGGTTGATACCTGCGATCTGCATTGCTGTACTAACGTCTGCGTGCCTCCATGGCGGCAAGCAATGGCGGCCTTCGCACGTTTGGTTGAGTTATGTTACCTTCGGTTTGGTTGGGTTAGGTTAAGTATGGTTAGGATGGCTTTGACTAGTGTGCTATATACTACCATTCGGTGGATTTCTGCGCTCTTCATTGCTGTACTATGCTGGGATCTCGGTAAACCAGCAAGATTGGTTGCGGCACGTTAGATTGAGACAGGTTATGTTTGGATACGTCAGGATACGCTTAGTTAGGTTACGATACCTTTGACTGTTGCGCTCCACTCGGCTCTTATATTGCCTAATTGGCTCTGGTGGGGGCAGCAATAGTGAACTCGACGCGATAGGCTGAGTTATGTTACGTTTGGTTACTCCAAGTTTGATCTGGTTAGGAGAGGGTGGCTTTGACTTTCGTGCCATATTCCTCCTTACGGTTGATTACTGCACTCTATTGTGCTTTAATGTGTCCCGCTTCGCTCTCGGAAGGCCAGCAATAGTTGTCTGTGTAATTTAGGTTGAGTGTGGTTACGTTTAGCTTGTTTATGTTAGGTTAGGTTTGGTTTATGTGACTTTGACTTTTGTGCTTTGCACAGCTATTAACTCGATATCTGCACTCTGCGTTGCTTTCCTAGCATCTATCGACGCGATAGGCTGAGTTATGTTACGTTTGGTTACTCCAAGTTTGGTCTGGTTAGGAGAGGGTGGCTTTGACTTTCGCGCCATATTCCTCCTTACGGTTGATTACTGCACTCTATTGTGCTTTAATGTGTCCCGCTTCGCTCTCGGAAGGCCAGCAATAGTTGTCTGTGTAATTTAGGTTGAGTGTGGTTACGTTTAGCTTGTTTATGTTAGGTTAGGTTTGGTTTATGTGACTTTGACTTTTGTGCTTTGCACAGCTATTAACTCGATATCTGCACTCTGCGTTGCTTTCCTAGCATCTGCTTGTCTCTGGGGCGGCCAGCAGTGGCGGTCTCCTCACGTTTCGTTGAGGTAGGTGATATTTGGTTAAGTTAGGTTTGGATGAGCTTGGTTAATTTGGCTTTGACCTTCGCGCTATACGCCGCTATTCGGTGGTTCCCTGCTTTCTGCTGTGCTCCAGTAGATTCTGCTTGGCCATGTGCATGCGAGTAGTATTGGTCTCGGCCCGCTAGTCCGAGATATGCTGCGTTCGGCTAAGCTACGATTTCTCAGGTTAGGATAGCATAGCTTAGACTCTTGTGCTATACACTGCCATTCTGTAGATCTCTGCGGTCTGCGTTGCTGTATTGTACTCTGCTCGACTCCAGGGAGGACAGCAATAGTGGTCGCGGCACGTTAGGTTTGGCCAGATTACGTTTGGCTAGGTTAGGTAACGATAGCTTCGACATTGGTTGTACACAATACTGTTCTATGGGCTTTTGAGATCTTCAGTGCGATATCACACGTTGCTTGTATCTGTGGACGCCAGGAACAGTGCTCCCGGCACGTTACGTTGTGCTACGGTACGTCTGGTAATGTTAGGTTTTTTTAGGTTTGACAGAGATAGCATTGACTTTTGTGCTATACGCTGCTACTCTGTCGATTTGCTCGTCCTACATTGCTCTGCTATACTCTGCCTGGCTCTCGTGAGGCCGGCGATAGTGATCCAGGCGACCCAGGCTGTGTTACGTTACGTTTGGCCATACCAATGTTGGCTATGTAAGGAGATGATAGCTTTGAATTTTGCGCTGTACACAGCTCTTCGTTGGATTTCAGCGCTCCATGGTGCTCTAGTATGTTCTGCTTGTCCCTAGGGAGGTCTGCAATGCAGCTTTCGGCTCGTTAGCTTGAGTTATGTTACGTTTGGCTATGACACGTTTGGTTAGGTTAGGATGGGGGAGCATAGACTTTTATTCTACACACTGCTAATGAGTCGATTTCCGCGCCCTACATTGCCTGCTATAATCAGGTCGGCGATTTGGAGGCCAGTAATAGCGGTCTCGGCGCGATAGGTTGAGTTAGGTTTGGTTAGGGTCGCTTTGACTTACGTGCTACAGACTGTTAGTCGGTGGATTCCTGCCCTCTACTGTGCTAAACTGTAATCTGCATGGCCCTGTGGAGGCCGGCAATAGTGGTCGCGGCACGTTACGTTGAGTTTGCTATGTAAGCTTGAGGTACGTTAGTTTTGGTTAGGTTTGTGTATCTTCGACTTTTCTACAGTACACTGCGATTCCATTGATTTCCCCGCTCCACTTTCCCCTAATATGTACAGCCTGTCTCTGTGAATGCCAGCAATAGTGGCGCGGTCACGTTAGGTAGAGTTTGGTTACGTTTGGTAATGTAACAGTTTGCTAGGTTTGGAAAGGATAGATGTGACTTCTGCGCTATACACAGCTATTCGGCGAATTTCTGCACTCCACTGTGCTCTTCTATGCTCTGCTTGAATCTGGAGAGTACAGCGATTGTGGCCTCGGCGCGTTAGGTTATGTTATGTTGCGTTTGGTTATATTACGTTTGAATGGGTCAGGAAAGGATAGCTTTGCCTTTTGTGCTATACACTGCCTTTCGGCGGATTCCTGCGCTCTACTGGTCTCTAATGTGATATGCTTGGCTTCTGGGTTACAGCAATAGCGGTTTAGGCAAGGTACTTTTTGACAGATTACGTACGGTTAAGACAAGATCCGTTAAGTTAGGAAAGGACAGCTTTAACTTTTGGGCTACACACTGCTATTCGGTGGAACTCCGCGCTCTACTGTACCCTAATATATTCTTCTTGTCCCTGGGGCGGCCAGCATTAATGTTCGTGCTACGCTCACTTGAGTCAGGTTCCGATCGCTTTGGTTAGGTTAGAATTACTCTGGTCAAGATGGCTATGACTTTTGTGCTATACACTACTATTCTGTGCATTCCTGTGCTTTACTAGGTCTAGTATATTCTGCTTGGCCATGCGGAAGCCAGCTGTAGTGGTCCCGGCCTGTATTACTTTGCGTATGGATACGTCACGGTTTGTTAGGTTAGGAGAGGGTATCTTTGACTTTTGTACTATACACTGCTATTCGGTGCATTTCTGCGCTCTACACTGCTACATTATGCTCCACTCGTCTCTGGGGAGACCTGCAGTGGCGGTCGTGGCTCGATATGTAGAGTTAGGTTACTTTCGCTTAAGTAAGGTTAGGTTAGATTTGGTTGGGATAGCTCAGACTTTCGTGCCATACGCTTCTTTTCGGTGGATTTCTGCGCTCTATTCTTCTGTAGTATGTCCTTCTTGGCTCTGTCGATGCAATACAGGTCTCGGCTGGTTAGGTAGAGTTGTTCTACGTCTGTTTCGGTTGGGTATGGTCTGGTTTGGTAAGGATGTCTTTCACTTTTGTGGTATACATTGCCATGTGGTGGCTCTCTGCGCTCCACTGTGCTCTACTATACTCTGCTAGAATCTGGAGAGGCCACCAATAGTGGTCGTGGCACGATAGGCAGTGTTAGGCTACGTTTGTTAATGTCAAAATTGGTTAGGTAAAGACAGGGTTGCTTTAGCTTTTGCGCTACGCCACGCTATTCCGTGGAACCCTGCGCTCTACTGCTCTCTAGTATGGTCTGCTTGGCACTGGAAATCCAGTAATAGTTGTCTCTGCAAGTTATGTGGAGATATATTACGTTTGGTTAGGTTGGGTTTGGTTTGGTTAGGTTATGTTAGCTTTGACATATGTGCAGAACGCTGATATCTGTGTACTTCTGTGCTGTAATGTACTGTATCATATTCTGCTTGTCTCTGGGACAGTCAACAATAGCGGTCAGGGCACGATAGGTTGTGCTAGGTTACGCATGGCATAGCTAGCATCGGATAGATTTGGTTTGTTTAGATTTGGCTTTTATGCTATATATTGCTTTTCGGTCGATATCTGTGCACTGCACTGCTCTACTGGCATCTGCTTGCCTGTGGGGATGCCAGAAATTGTGGTCGTGGCAGGTTTGGTTGGTATATGTTACGCTTGGTTTTGTTACCTTACGTTAAGGTTAGCTAGGGTGGCTTTGGCTTTTGAGCTATTCACTGCTATTCAGGCGATTTCAGCGTTCTACATTGCTCGTCTGTACCCAGCTTAGATCTCGTGAGGCCAACAACAGCTTTTATGGCACGTCAGATTGGGTTACGTTACGTCCGCTTATGTTATGCTTGGTTAGGCTAGGATATGGTAACTTCGAATTTTGTGCAGTACGCTGCTGTTCGGTGGATTTCTGCGCTAAGCATTGTGCTGATATACTAAGCACGACTCTGTGGAGACCAGCAATAGCGGTCGTGGAACGATGGGTCGAGTTAGGTCACGTTTGGCTTGGTTATGTTAGGTTACGTTTGTATAGGGTGGCATTGCGTTTTGTGCTTCACACTGTTACTTGGCGGCCTTCAGCGCTCTACGTTGCTCTAGTATACCCTGTTCGTCTCTGGGGACGCCAGTAATAGTTGTCTTGGCCCGTTGGGTTTAGAGAGGCTACGTGCGGTGACGTTACGTTAGTCAGAGTTAGGTGTGTATAGATTTGCCTTTCGTGGTGCAAACTGTTATTCGGTGGACTTCTACGATCTACCGTGCTCCAGTATTACCTGCTTGGCTCTGGGGAAGCCTGTAAAGTTGGTCTCGGCACGTTAGCTTGAAATAGGGTACATTTGGTTAGGTTATGTTTGCTTTGGTTAGGTTTGGGTAGCTTCAGCTTTTCTGCTCCACACGGCGATTCTATGAGTCTCTTCACACTAATCTCCACTTTTATGCTCTGCTGGTCTCTGTGGAGGCCAGCAATACTGGTCGCGGGAAGTTAGGTTTAGTTAATCTACGTTTGGTTATGTCATGTTAGGCCTGGTTCGGCAGGGTATCTTTGACTTCTGTGCTATACATTGCTATTTGGTGGCTTTCTGCGCTTTGCTCTGCTCTACTATACTCTGCTCGACTTTTGGGTGGCAGCGAGAGTGGCCACGGCACGATTGTTTGTGTTATGCTACGTTTGGTAATGTTACGATTGGTATGGGTAGGAGTGGGTAGCTTCGACTTTTGTGGTATACACCGCTTTTCGGAGGATGTCTACGCTATACATTGCTCTACTGTACTCTGCTTGACTTTGGGGAGGCCAGCAAGAGTGGCCTCTTCTCGTTGGTTTGAGTTAGGCTACGTTTGGTTCGTTTATGTTAGTTTTGGTTTGGTATGGACAGCGTTGACTTTTGTGCTTTACACTGCTATAAGTTGAACTTCTGCGCTCCAGATTGGCTCTGCTCTACTCTGCTCGACTCTCGGGATCTGAGCAATAGCGTATGGCTCGTTAGGATTTGTTACGTTAAGTATGGTCATGCTAGGTTAGGTTACGTTTGGTTAGTTTATGCTAGCATGGGCAAGGTTCGTATAGCTTTGGTTTGTCTGCTATGCACAGTAATTGTATGGACTTCTGCAGTGTATTGTGCGCTACAACAATCTGCTTGTGCCTGCGGACGCCAGGATCAGTGGTCGCGGCAAGATAGGGTGAGTCATGCTGCTTTCGGACAGGTTAGGCTTGGTCATGTTTGGTTGGGACAGCTTTGACTTTTGTGATATACAATGCTATTCGGTGTATTTCTGCGCTCCACTGCGTTCTAATATACCCTTCTTTGATTTGGGAATGTCGGGCATTTTGAAAGCGGGTCGATAGACTGTATTATGTAACGATTCGATAGAGCAGGTTATGTTAGGATTTGTTAGGATGGCTTTGACTTCAGCGTAGCGCACTGCTATTCCTTCAATTCCTGCGCTCTACTGTGCTCTGGTACGTTCTGCTTGGCTCTGGGGAGGCCAGCAGAGGAGGTATCGGCACGTTAGTTTCAGATATTCTATGTTCGGTTAAGTTGGGTTTGGCCTGTTGTGGTCAGGGTATCTTTGACTTTTGTGGTGTACGTTGTTATTTGGTGTATTTCTACCCTCTACATCGCTCTACTATACTCTGCTCGTCTCTGGGGAGGCCAGTAATAGTCTTCTCTGCGCGTCAGGTTGAGTTATACTACGTTCGGTTAGGGTATGTTAATTTGGGTTAGGTTTGGATAGCTCCAACTTTCGTGGTATAAACAGTTGTTCTGTGGATTCCTGCGTTCTGCCCTGCCCTGGTATGTTCTGCTTGGCTCTGGGCAGGCCAGCAATGGTGATCTCGGCTCGCAAGGCTATGTTAGGTTACGCTAGTGTTTGCTGGGCTGTGATAGGTTTCGTTAGGATAGCTTTGTCTTTTGTGCTATACACTGCTGCTCGGTCTACATCTGCGCTCTGAATTGCTCCACTAACAGCTGCTTGACTCTGGTGAGGCCATGAATAGTGGCCGTCACACGTTTGGTTTAGCTAGGGTACGTGTGGTTATGCTTGGTTTGGTTATGTTTGGTTCGCATGGCTTTGACTTTTGTGCTGTACACTGCTATTCGTTCGATCTCTGCGCTCTGCTGTGCTATAGCATATTCTGCTTGACTATGGGGATGCCAGCAGTATTAGTCTCGGCGCGTTGTGCTGCGTTAGGTTACGTTTAATTTGGATAGGGTTGTTTGGGTTAGGTTAGGATACCCTTCACTTTTGCGGTGTACACCGCCATGCGGACGGTTACTACGCTCTACATTGCTCTGCTGTACTTTGCTCGTCTCTGGGGTGTCCGGTAATTGTGCTCCATGCACGTTAGGTTGAGTTAGCCTACGTTTGGCTGGGTTATGTTAGGTTTGGCAAGGCTAGGATAGGATAGTTTTGGCTTCCATGCTATACACTGCTATTCAGCCGATTTCGGCGCTGTACACTTCTTTACTATACTCTGCTCGACCGTAGGGATGCGAGAAATAGTGGTCGAGGCGCATTAGGCTGGGTTATGTTATGTTTGGTTACGTTAGGTTAGGATATGTTTGGAAATGGTAGCTTTGACTTGCGTGCTGTACACAGTTATTCGGTGAATACCTGTGTTCTGCTGTGCTGTAGTATATTCTGCTTTCATATGGGGATGCCAGCAGTATTGGCCTCGGCGCATTAGTCTGGGCTATGTTGTGTTTGGTTATGTTACGTTCCGCTATGTTAGGACAGAGTAGCTTTGACTTTTGTGATGTACACTGTAATTCGGCAAATTTCTGCGCTCTACATTGCTCTACTATACGCTGCTCAACTTCCGGGAGGCCAGCAATAGTGGCTGCCACAAGTTAGGTTGAGATAGGTTACGTTTGGTTAGGATAGAATACGTTGTGTTAAATTAGTGTGGCTTTGATTATTGCGCCACACACTGTTATACTACGGACTTCTGCTATCCTCTTGCGTTAGCGCGCTCTGCTTGCCTCTGTGGACGCCAGGGATAGTGCTCTCGTCACATTAGTTTGAGCTACGTGACGTTTTGTCGGCTTTGGTATGGTCACGTTTGGTAACGATACCTACGACATTTGTGCTATAGACTGCTATTCGGACTATCTCAGGGTCCTACATTGCTCTGCTATACCGTCCTTATTTCCAGTAAGGCCAGCAATGGCGGTCATGGCACGTCAGGT
>NW_016919028.1:14154-17083 GCF_001483705.2 Eufriesea mexicana
GCAAGGTACTTTTTGACAGATTACGTACGGTTAAGACAAGATCCGTTAAGTTAGGAAAGGACAGCTTTAACTTTTGGGCTACACACTGCTATTCGGTGGAACTCCGCGCTCTACTGTACCCTAATATATTCTTCTTGTCCCTGGGGCGGCCAGCATTAATGTTCGTGCTACGCTCACTTGAGTCAGGTTCCGATCGCTTTGGTTAGGTTAGAATTACTCTGGTCAAGATGGCTATGACTTTTGTGCTATACACTACTATTCTGTGCATTCCTGTGCTTTACTAGGTCTAGTATATTCTGCTTGGCCATGCGGAAGCCAGCTGTAGTGGTCCCGGCCTGTATTACTTTGCGTATGGATACGTCACGGTTTGTTAGGTTAGGAGAGGGTATCTTTGACTTTTGTACTATACACTGCTATTCGGTGCATTTCTGCGCTCTACACTGCTACATTATGCTCCACTCGTCTCTGGGGAGACCTGCAGTGGCGGTCGTGGCTCGATATGTAGAGTTAGGTTACTTTCGCTTAAGTAAGGTTAGGTTAGATTTGGTTGGGATAGCTCAGACTTTCGTGCCATACGCTTCTTTTCGGTGGATTTCTGCGCTCTATTCTTCTGTAGTATGTCCTTCTTGGCTCTGTCGATGCAATACAGGTCTCGGCTGGTTAGGTAGAGTTGTTCTACGTCTGTTTCGGTTGGGTATGGTCTGGTTTGGTAAGGATGTCTTTCACTTTTGTGGTATACATTGCCATGTGGTGGCTCTCTGCGCTCCACTGTGCTCTACTATACTCTGCTAGAATCTGGAGAGGCCACCAATAGTGGTCGTGGCACGATAGGCAGTGTTAGGCTACGTTTGTTAATGTCAAAATTGGTTAGGTAAAGACAGGGTTGCTTTAGCTTTTGCGCTACGCCACGCTATTCCGTGGAACCCTGCGCTCTACTGCTCTCTAGTATGTTCTGCTTGGCACTGGGAAATCCAGTAATAGTTGTCTCTGCAAGTTATGTGGAGATATATTACGTTTGGTTAGGTTGGGTTTGGTTTGGTTAGGTTATGTTAGCTTTGACATATGTGCAGAACGCTGATATCTGTGTACTTCTGTGCTGTAATGTACTGTATCATATTCTGCTTGTCTCTGGGACAGTCAACAATAGCGGTCAGGGCACGATAGGTTGTGCTAGGTTACGCATGGCATAGCTAGCATCGGATAGATTTGGTTTGTTTAGATTTGGCTTTTATGCTATATATTGCTTTTCGGTCGATATCTGTGCACTGCACTGCTCTACTGGCATCTGCTTGCCTGTGGGGATGCCAGAAATTGTGGTCGTGGCAGGTTTGGTTGGTATATGTTACGCTTGGTTTTGTTACCTTACGTTAAGGTTAGCTAGGGCGGCTTTGGCTTTTGAGCTATTCACTGCTATTCAGGCGATTTCAGCGTTCCACATTGCTCGTCTGTACCCAGCTTAGATCTCATGAGGCCAACAATAGTTTTTCTGGCACGTCAGATTGGGTTACGTTACGTCCGCTTATGTTATGCTTGGTTAGGCTAGGATACGATAACTTCGAATTTTGTGCAGTACGCTGCTGTTCGGTGGATTTCTGCGCTAAGCATTGTGCTGATATACTAAGCACGACTCTGTGGAGACCAGCAATAGCGGTCGTGGAACGATGGGTCGAGTTAGGTCACGTTTGGCTTGGTTATGTTAGGTTACGTTTGTATAGGGTGGCATTGCGTTTTGTGCTTCACACTGTTACTTGGCGGCCTTCAGCGCTCTACGTTGCTCTAGTATACCCTGTTCGTCTCTGGGGACGCCAGTAATAGTTGTCTTGGCCCGTTGGGTTTAGAGAGGCTACGTGCGGTGACGTTACGTTAGTCAGAGTTAGGTGTGTATAGATTTGCCTTTCGTGGTGCAAACTGTTATTCGGTGGACTTCTACGATCTACCGTGCTCCAGTATTACCTGCTTGGCTCTGGGGAAGCCTGTAAAGTTGGTCTCGGCACGTTAGCTTGAAATAGGGTACATTTGGTTAGGTTATGTTTGCTTTGGTTAGGTTTGGGTAGCTTCAGCTTTTCTGCTCCACACAGCGATTCTATGAGTCTCTTCACACTAATCTCCACTTTTATGCTCTGCTGGGCTCTGTGGAGGCCAGCAATACTGGTCGCGGGAAGTTAGGTTTAGTTACACTACGTTTGGTTATGTCATGTTAGGCCTGGTTCGGCAGGTTATCTTTGACTTCTGTGCTATACATTGCTATTTGGTGGCTTTCTGCGCTTTGCTCTGCTCTACTATACTCTGCTCGACTTTTGGGTGGCAGCGAGAGTGGCCACGGCACGATTGTTTGTGTTATGCTACGTTTGGTAATGTTACGATTGGTATGGGTAGGAGTGGGTAGCTTCGACTTTTGTGGTATACACCGCTTTTCGGAGGATGTCTACGCTATACATTGCTCTACTGTACTCTGCTTGACTTTGGGGAGGCCAGCAAGAGTGGCCTCTTCTCGTTGGTTTGAGTTAGGCTACGTTTGGTTCGTTTATGTTAGTTTTGGTTTGGTATGGACAGCGTTGACTTTTGTGCTTTACACTGCTATAAGTTGAACTTCTGCGCTCCAGATTGGCTCTGCTCTACTCTGCTCGACTCTCGGGATCTGAGCAATAGCGTATGGCTCGTTAGGATTTGTTACGTTAAGTATGGTCATGCTAGGTTAGGTTACGTTTGGTTAGTTTATGCTAGCATGGGCAAGGTTCGTATAGCTTTGGTTTGTCTGCTATGCACAGTAATTGTATGGACTTCTGCAGTGTATTGTGCGCTACAACAATCTGCTTGTGCCTGCGGACGCCAGGATCAGTGGTCGCGGCAAGATAGGGTGAGTCATGCTGCTTTCGGACAGGTTAGGCTTGGTCATGTTTGGTTGGGACAGCTTTGACTTTTGTGATAT
>NW_016919028.1:23149-26180 GCF_001483705.2 Eufriesea mexicana
TGCTATGCGGTGTATTTCTGCGATCTACTTTGCAATAGTATGTTCTGATTGCCTTTGAGGAAGCCAGGAATAGTGGTCTCGGCACATTAGGTTGCGGTAGGATACGTACCGTTATGTTACCTTAGCTTCGGTTAGGTTTGGATACTTCGACTTTTCGGCTATATACTGTGATTCTATTGATTTCTGCGCCCTACCCTCTTTTAATATGCTCTGCATGACTCTGTCGAGGCCAGCAATAGCGGCCGCGGCTCGATGGGTTGAGTTAGGTCACGTTCGGTTATGTTACGTTTGGTTTGGTTAGGAGAGGACAGTCAAGACTTTTCTGCTATACACTGATATTCGGTGGATTTCTGCGCTCTACTGTGATCATTCATGCCCTGCTTTGCTCTGTGGTGGCCAAATATGGTGGCCGCGGGCCGTTGGGTTGTGTTACGTTACGTTTGGTTTGGTACAGCTTTTCTGGGTTAGGTTTGTATATCTTTGACTTCTGTGCTGTACACTGGAGTTGTGTGGACTTCTGCGTCCCAGTGTGCTCTTGTATGTTCTGCTTGGTTCTTGGGAAGCGAGTAATTGTGGTCTCGGCACAGTAGGTTGAAACAGGATACGTCTCGTTACGTAGCATTAGCTTACATTTGGTTCGTATAACATCGACTTTCCTGCTACACATTGCATTTCTATGGATTTCTGCGCTCTGTTCTCCTGGAATACGCTCTGCTGGTCCCTGCGGATGCCTGCAATACCGTTCGCTGCACGTTGGGTTGAGTTATGTTACGTTCGGTTATGTATGGTTTGCTAGGTTAGGAGAGGATGCATTGACTTTTGTGCTACACCCTGCTATGAGAAGTATCCCTGCGGATCACTGTGATATAATGTGCTCTGCCTGACCCTGCGATGCCACCAATAGTGGTCTCGGCGTGTCAGGATGCGTTATATTACGTTTGGTTAGGTTACGTTTGTCTGGGATAGGTTAATATATTGCTGACTTTTCTGCAACACATTGCCATCCTTTGGACATGTGCGCTCTACTCTCCTTTAGTATGTTCTGCCTGGCGTTGTGGAGGCCAGCGATAGTGGTTATGTTAGGTTTGTTTGGGTTAGGTTGCGATATCCTCTACTTTTGGCATGTGCACTGCAATGCGGTGTGCTTCTGCTCTCTACTGTGCTCTGGTATGCTCTGCTTGGCTCTGTGGAGGCCGGTAATAGTGGTCTCGGCACAATAGGTTGAGATATGCTGCGTTTGAGTTGGTTATGTTTGCTTTGGTTGGGTTCGGATATCTTCGACTTTTCTGCTTACACTGCTGTTCAATGGATTCCTGCGCTCCACTATCTTCGATTATGCTATGTTAGGCTCTGTGGAGACCAGAAATACTGGTCGCGGCACGTTTGGATGAGCCTGGTTACGTTTAGTTGTGTTAGGCTTCTCGGTACCAGGCTGGTATATCATCGACTTTTGTGTTCAAAACTGATATTCTATGGACTTCTACGCCCCAGGTCTGCCCTATAGTATTCTGCTTGTCTCTTGGGACGCCAACAATAGTGTTTGCGGCAAGTTAGCTGGTGTCACGTAACGTTTGGTTAGGTTAGATTACGTGAGGTTAAGTTAGGATATCTTCCTCTTTTGTGCTAAACACGGCAACGTGTAGGAGTTCTGCGCTTTATTATTCTGGCTGGATATGTGGAAGTCAGCAACAGCGTTTTGGGCGCGTTAGGTTTATTTAGGATACGTTTGGTTACGTTGCGTTTTGCGAGGTTAGGTTAGGATATCCTTGACTTATGTGCAATGGACTGCTGTTCGGTGGATTCTTGCGCGCTACAGTGTTACGATTTGCTCCTCTTGTATCTGGGGTAGCCAGGAATAGTGGTCTCGGTACGTTAGATCGAGTTAGGTTACGCTCGGTTATGTTAGGTTAGATTGTGTCAGTTTACGATATGTACGAATTTTCTGCTTTACAATTCCATCATATGGGATACTCCGCTTTAGCCTCCTGAAATGCGCTCTGGTTGGCGATGTGGGGTCCAACAGTACTGGTCTAAGCATGACAGGTTAGACATGGTTGCGTTTGGTAGCGTTACGTTTGGATAGGTTGGGACCGAATAAATTTGACTTTTGTGCGATGCACTGTTATTCTGTGAGTTCCTGCGCTGTACATTGCTCTACTATACCCTGCTCGACTCTGAGGTGGCCAGCAATAGTGGTCGTGTCACGATGGGTTCAGTTGTGTGACGTTTGGTTCGGCTAGCTTGGGATACGTATGGTTATGATGGTTTTGACTTTTGCACTATGCACTGCAATTCGTTGAAACCCTGCTCACGACTGTTCATTAATATGAACATCAGTTTGTCTCAGCGGATGCCAGCTGTTGTGGTCTCGGCACGTAAGTTTGAGTTAGGTTACGTTTGGTTAGGTTCCGTGTGTTTCGGTTAGGGTCGGGTTGCTACGAGCTTCCTGCTATACACTGCGATTCTTTGGGTTTCTGCACTCTACTCTCCTTTAATGAGTTCTGCTTCGCATCATGCAGGCCAGCGACAGTGGTCGCGCCACGTTAGGTTCGGTCAGGTTACGTTTGATTACGCTTCTATTGGTTCGGCTAGGAGGGGCTAGCTTTGACTTTTTGGCTATAGACTGCTATTCGGCGGATTTCTGCAATCTACTGTTATCTAATATGTTCAACTTGCCTCTTGGAGGGCTAGCATTCGCGGCAGCGGCACGTTACGTTCTGTTAGGCTATCTTTTGTTAGGTTAGGTTTGGTCAGGGTACATCATGATGTCATTGACTCTTGTGCTTTACACAGAAATGCGGCGGATTTCTGCGTTCAGTTGTGCTTTAGCATATTCTGGTTGGCTCGCGTTATGATACGTTCGGTACTGTTATGTATGGCTAGGTTAGGCTAGTGTAACTATGGCTTTTTTACTATACACTGCTATTCGGTGGATTCCTGCGCTCCGCTGTGATCTAATAAGCTCTGTTTTGCTCTGGGGAGGCCAGAAACTGTGGCGGCGGCGCGTCAGGTTGTGTTAGGTGGCGTTTGG
>NW_016919029.1:0-778 GCF_001483705.2 Eufriesea mexicana
GCAACGACGCATGGCGCTGGATGAGCACACTCTTGTCGTCGTACATATTATGCACGCACTTCCCCACTTCGGTTTCTCCGTCGAGCTTTGGCGTATCGATGGCCGGTAATCGGATGGATGTTGGCGGGGTGCTCACGGAGGGTACGGGTGACTGTGGATCTGCGCCCGTTCGCGATGATTCTCCGGAATTTTCGTTGCCCTCTACCTTGTCCAATAGGATACAGGCTGTGGCCATTACGTCGTCTTACGTGTCCGTGATGACGTTTCGATCGCGCTCCGCTTCATCGAAATCGGTGAGCATTCCCAATTGATCTTGGGCTTCGTTGAAGGCTGTGAATTGTTGTCTCAGCCGCTCAATTCGCTCGCGAAGCTTTATTCTCTCTATTTCCGAATCCGCGTATGTCTCGACATACCTAGACATCGTCGCTATATGTCCTTCGAAGGATCGGCATTCGTCTTTTAATGCGCGGATCTCACTTTCGTTCCCGGTTTGAGTCGCGGGATTCGCGTCGGCGCGTTCCATGTTGTTCGAAGGAAGATTAGGAGCGTATACGGAAAGGATACGATTGGCAAATCAACAAATGTGCGAGCCTACCTTTTGCTGATCACGTCCCGTGAATGTCCTTGGGCACCTCGTTGTTGTTAAGGGCGTCCTGGTACGCCGTTAATTCCAAGGGTGTCCTGGTACGCCGTTGATTCCAAGGATGTCTTGGTGCGCCGTTGATTCCAAGGATGTCTTGGTGCGCCGTTGCTTCCAAGGATGTCCTGGTACGCCGTT
>NW_016919030.1:0-3848 GCF_001483705.2 Eufriesea mexicana
GCGTAGGCCAGTAATAGTGGTCTCGCCATGTTAGGTTGATATACGCTGCGTTTAGTCAGGTTGTGTTAGCTATGGTATGGTTCGGATGTCTTCGGCATTTCTGCTATACACTGCGATTCTATGGGTTTCTGCGCCCTACTCTACGCTATTATGCTCTGTTCGGCTCCATGGACACAAGCAATACTGGTCGCGGTACG
The DNA here is from genome assembly GCF_001483705.2 of Eufriesea mexicana. Lineage (NCBI taxonomy): Eukaryota > Metazoa > Arthropoda > Insecta > Hymenoptera > Apidae > Eufriesea > Eufriesea mexicana. Next base: position 198 of record NW_016919030.1, read on the forward strand.
TTTGGCTGAGTTAAATTACGTTTGGTGTATTTTGTCTATCTTGGGTTAGGTTAGGTTATCTTTGACTTTTGAGCTTAACACAGTTATCCTATGGACTACTGAGCTCTACTGTCATCTAACATACTTTGCATGACACTGGGGACGCCAAAAATTGTGGTCTCAGCACGTTAGCTTATGTTTTGTTACATTTGGTTAGTTTAGGTTGGGTAAGGCTTGTTCAGTTTATCCTCGACTTTTGCGCTACACACTGCTGTTCGTCGTATTTCTACGCTCTACACTGCTATACTACTCTCTGCTCGACTCTGGCGACTCCAGTAACAGTTGCCCAGCCGCGTTAGTTTGAGTTATGCTACGTTTGGTTATGTTAACTTTGGTTAAGGTAGGAGAGCATAGCATTGACTTTGGTGCCATATAGGCCATTCGGTGAGCGTCTGCGATATACTGTGTTCTAATATGCTCTGCTTGTCTCTGAGGAGGCCAGTAATAGTTGTCCAAACACCTCAGTTTCTGTTGGGCTACGTTGGTTATGTTACGTTTGGTTCGGATAGGAGAGGATAGCTTTGAGTTTCATGTTGTATAATGCCATTCGGTGTATTTCTGGGCCCTGCTGTCCTCCAGTGAGCTCTGCTTTGCTCTGAGGAGGCCAGTAATAGTGGCTTCGGCGCGATAGGTTCAGCAACGATACGTTCGATTAGGTTATGTTTGTTTGTGTCATGTTAGGATATCTCTGACATTCTTGGCATAGACTGGTATTCGGTGGATTTCTGCGCTCCACTGTGCTCTTCTATGCACTGCTCGACACTGTGGAGGCCAGCAACAGTGGTCGCGTTGGATTAATTTGAGTTAGCGAATTTTACGGTTGGTAAGGTTGGAAGGCGGTATTTGACATTTGTGATGCACACTGATATTCGGTGCATTTCTGCGCTCTACTGTGATCTCATATGTTCGACTGGTCTTTGGGAAAGGCAGCAATAGTGGTCTCAGCATGTTACGTTGCGTAAGGCTACGTTTGGTTGTGTTAGGTTATGTCAGTTTATGATATGGTACCTGCGACTCTTGCGATTTACGCTGCAACGCTGCGGATTTCTGTGCTCTACTGTGCTCTAGTCTATGCGGCTTGGCTTTGAGGATATCAGCAGAAGTGTTGTAGGGAGGTTAGGTGGATTTAGGTTACGTTCGTTCATGTCACGTTTGGTTAGGTTAGGCAAGGACTGCTTTATATCTTGCGCTGTACACTGCTATTCTGCGGATATCTCCGCTCCACAGTGATAAAGTTTGCTCTGCTTTGCTCTGTGGAGGCCAGCAATACTGGTCGCGGCATGTTGGATAGAGATACGCTTCGTTTGGCTAGGTTAGGTTAGGATATGTTTGGTCATGGTATAATCGACTTTCGTGCTATTCACTGCATTGCGGTCGATTCCTACGCTCTACTGTGCTCTAGCATATCCTGCCTGGCTCCGCGGAGACCAGCAATAGTGGTCTCGGCACGGTAGGTTGAGTTATGCTACGTTTGGTGTTGTTAAGACAGGACAGATCAGACTTTGGTCCCAAACAGTGCTATTCGTTGGGTTTCTGCGATCTACTGTGCTATAATATGCTCTGCTTCGCTCTGGGATGCCAGCAATAGTGGTCTCGGCTCATTAGGTTGTGTTAGGTTACCTTTGGTTAGGTTATATTAGTCTGGATTTGGTATGGATAGCTTTGACTCTTCTGCAATGCATTGCCATTCTTTGGAGTTCTGCGCTCTACTCTCCTTTAATGCGCTCTGCTTGACTCTGGGGAGATCAGCAATTCTGTTCGCGGCACGTTAGGTTGGGTTGAGGAAGGTAAGTATAGCTTCGACTTGTATGCTTTACGCTGATATTCGCTGTATCTCTGCTCTCTAATGTGATTTAATATGCTCTGAGTAGCTCCGGGGATGCCAGCAATATTGGTTACGGCACCTTAAGTTGGGCTGGCAACGATTGGAGAGGTAATGTTAGGTCAGGTTATGTTTGGTCATATTTGACTTTTGCACAATACGCAGCTATTTAGTGCTTCTCTGCACTCCTCTGTGCTCTAGTATATTCAGCTTGATACTGGTGATTCCAAAAATAGTGGTCTCGGCACGTTCGGTTGTGTTATGTTAGGTTTGATTACATTATGTTTGTATATGTAAGGACATTATAGCTTTGACTTTTGGGCTATGCACTGCTATTCGGTGGATTTCTGCGATCTACATGGCTCTGCTATACTCTGCTCGACTCTCGGTTGGCTAGCAATGGTGGCCGTGGGACGAAAGGTTTAGTTCTGTTATGTTTGGTCATGTCATATTGGGTTAGGTTAGGCTAGGATAGCTGTGACTTTTGTGATATTAACTGCTTGTTGGCAGATTCCTGTCCTCTACTGTGTTCTAATATGCTCTACTCGACTCTGGGGTGGCCAGCAATAGTGGTCTCGGCACATTATCTTGAGTTAGGATACGTTTGGTTATGTTATGTTAGCTTATGTTAGGCTTTGGTAGCTTAGACTTTTCTGCTTTACACGGCGATTCTTTTGATTTCCGCGTTGCACCCTTCTCTAATGTGCACTGCTTGACAACGTGGAGGCCAACAATATTGGTCGCGCCGTGCTAGCATTCGTTATATTCCGTTCGGTTGTGTTAGGATATGATATCTTCGACTTCTGTGCCCGCCGCATATATCCTCCGGACTTCTGTGCTCTGCAGTACTCTATCATATTCCGCTTGCCGCTGCGGCGCCGGCTGCAGTTGTCGCGTCACGTGAGGTTGGGTTATGTTGCGTTCGGTCAGGTTAAATTAGGCTAGGATTGGTTACGATGGCTCTCACTTCTGTGCCATAGGCTGCTATTCAGTGGATTCCAGCGGTATACTGTGCTCTAATATGTTCCGCTTGGCGCTGCGGAAGCCAGCAACAGTGGACTAGGAACGTTAGGTTGATGTAGGTTGAATTAGGGAACGTTATGATTGAATAGGTTAGGAGGCGCTATCCGACATTTGTGATGCACACCGGCATTCGGTGGATTTCTGCGCTCTACTTTGATCTCATATGTTCAGCTGGTCTATGGGAAAGACAGCAATAGTGGCCCCGGCACGTTACGTTTTGTCAGGCTACGTTTGGTTCTGTTAGGTCAGGTCAGTTTGAGCTAGGATACCTCCGACTATTGTGCTTTACACTGCAACGCCGCGGATTTCTGTGCTCTACTGTGCTCTGGTCTACGCTGCTTGGGTTTGGAGAAGTAGGCAGTTGTGTTGTAGGGAGGTTAGGTGAAATTAGGGTACGTTCGTTCGTGTCATGCTTGGTTAGGTTAGGCAAGGGCAGCTTTGTGGCTTGCGCTGCGCACTGCTATTCAGCGGATTTCTGCGCTCTAGTGTGATATAATCTGCTCTGCTTTGCTGCGTGAAGGCCAGAAATACAGGACGCGGCACGTTAGAAGGAGATGCCTTTCGTTTGGTTAGGTTAGGTTACGATAGGTTTGGTCGGGATACCTCGGACTTTTGTGCCAATCACCTCAATGTGGTCGATTTCTACACTTTACTCTGCTCTAACATATCCTGCCTGGCTCTGCGGAGGCCGATAATAGTGGTCTCGGCTCGTTATGTTGAGTTAGGTAACGTTCGGTTAGCCTATGTTAGCCTGGGTTTGGTAATGA
>NW_016919031.1:0-712 GCF_001483705.2 Eufriesea mexicana
TCCAATTTTATTGACATTTTCGAATGATATCGTGGTGAGCTGACCTCCGTGCATATATAAGGACGAAGAATACTATTGGCGTGCTATAGCCACTGCAGTGCCACTGAATCTGGCTGGATAATATAATTATATTGACAAGTTCGACTGATATCGGAGTGAGCTAACTTTTTTGCATAGATAAGTAGCAAAGGTTCTGTTTGCCTGCAATACCCGTTGCAGTGCTATAGAATCAGGCTGGAAAATTCAGTTTCATTTACATTTTCGAATGATATCGCGGTAAGCTAAGCTCCTTGCATAAATAAGGTGGAAAGATTCTATTTCCGCGCTATAGCCGTTGAAGTCATATAGAAGCTGCCTGGAAAATTCAATTTTATTGACATTTTCGTTTAATATCGTTGTGAGGTAACTTTCTTGCTTAAATAAGTAGGAAAGATTCTATTGTCGTGCTTTTTCCATTGCAATGCTACAGAATCTGACTGGAAAATTTACTTTTATTGACACTTTCGGCTAATATCGCGGTGAGCTAACCTCCTTGCATAAATAAGGAGGAAAGATTCTATTTGCGCTCTATACCCGTTGCAGTGGTATAGAAACTGGCTGGAAAATTTAATTTTAATGTCATTTTCGGCTAATATCGCGGTGAGCTAACCTCCTTGCATATATAAGGAGGAAGAATACTATTTGCGTGATATTGCCATTGCAGTGCTATATA
>NW_016919031.1:839-2631 GCF_001483705.2 Eufriesea mexicana
CAATTTTATTGACATTTTCGTTTAATATCGTGGTGAGGTAACTTTCTTGCTTAAATAAGTAAGAAGGATTCCATTGTCGTGCTATTTTCATTGCAATGCTACAGAAGCTGGCGGGAAAATTTAATTTTATTGACATTATCGGCTAATATCGCGGAGAGCTTACCTCCTTGCATAAATAAGGAGGAAAGATGCTATTGTCGTGTAATGGCCATTGAAGCGCAATAGAATCTGCATGGAAAATTCAATTTTATTGACATTTTCAAATAATATCGTGGTGAGCTAACTTTCTTGCATAAATAAGGAGGAAAGATTCTATTGACGTGCTATAGCCATTCTAATGCTATAGAACCTGTCTGGAACATTCATATTTATTGACTTCTTCGGATAATTTTGTGGTGAGCTAAGCTCCTTGCATATATATGAAATAAATATTCTATTGGCGTGCTATGGACATTGCAGTGCATTAGAATATGGCTGGAAAACTCAATTTTATTGACATTTTCGGCTAATATCGCGGTGAGCTTACCTCCTTGCATAAATAAGGAGGAAAGATGCTATTGTCGTGTAATGGCCATTGAAGCGCAATAGAATCTGCATGGAAAATTCAATTTTATAGACATTTTCAAATAATATCGTGGTGAGCTAACTTTCTTGCATAAATAAGGAGGAAAGATTCTATTGACGTGCTATAGCCATTCTAATGCTACAGAACCTGTCTGGAACATTCATATTTATTGACTTCTTCGGATAATTTTGTGGTGAGCTAAGCTCCTTGCATATATATGAAATAAATATTCTATTGGCGTGCTATGGACATTGCAGTGCATTAGAATATGGCTGGAAAACTCAATTTTATTGACATTTTCGGCTAATATCGCGGTGAGCTTACCTCCTTGCATAAATAAGGAGGAAAGATGCTATTGTCGTGTAATGGCCATTGAAGCGCAATAGAATCTGCATGGAAAATTCAATTTTATAGACATTTTCAAATAATATCGTGGTGAGCTAACTTTCTTGCATAAATAAGGAGGAAAAATTCCATTGGCGTGCTATAGCCGCTGCACTGCAACAGAATCTGGCTGGAAAATATCATTATATTGACAAGTTCGACTAATATCGGGGTGAGCTCTCTTTCTTGCATAAATAAGGAGGAAAGATTCTATTGGCGTGCTATAGCCATTGCAATGATATGTAATCTCGACGGAAAATCCAGTTTTATTCACATATACGACTATTGCCGTGGTGAGATAACTTTCTTGCATAAATAAGGAGGAAGGATTCTATTTGCGTTCAATACCAGTTGCAGTGCTATAGTACCTGTCTGTTAGATTCAATTTGATTGATATTTTCGACTAATACTGTGGTGAGCTAACTTTCTTGCATTAACAAGGAGGAAGAATACTATTGGCATGCTATTGCCATTGCAATTCTCTATAATCTGTCTGGAAAATTCAATTTTATTTACATTTTCGGGCAATATCGTGGTGAGCAGACCTCCTTGCATATATAAGGTGGAAGAATACTATTGGCGTGCTGTTGCCATTGCAGTGCTATATAATCTGGCTGGAAAATTCAATTTTATTGACATTTTCTGACAATATCGTGTTGAGCTGACCTCCTTGCATATATAAGCTGGAAGAATACCATTGGCGTGCTATTGCCATTGCAGTGCTATGTAATCTGGTTTGAAAATTTAATTTTATTGGCATTTTCGGCTAATATCGCTGTGAGCTAACCTCCTTGCGTAAATAAGGAGGACAGATCCCATTTGCGCGCTATACCCGCTGCAGTG
>NW_016919032.1:0-980 GCF_001483705.2 Eufriesea mexicana
CACACCAGAGCAAAGCAGAGCATATGAGGGAAATGGAGAGTAGAGAAATTAATCGAATCGCTGTGAACAGCAGAAAAGTCAGCTCTATCCGGACCTAACCCAAACATAGGTAACCTAACCGAACATAGAGTAGCTCAGCATAAGGTGCCGCGACCGCTATTGCTGTCGCCGCCAGAGACAAGCAAAAAATACGAGGGCGCAGTAGGGCGCAGAAATCCATCGTATAATAGTGTATACCAAAAAAGTCAAAGCTACACGAGCCTAACCCAAACCAATATATCATAAACAAATGTAGCATAACGCAGCATAGCCTGCAGCGACCACTATTGCTGGCATCGACAGAGCCAAGCACAGCTTACTGGACCACAGTAGAGCGAAGAAGCATACCGAATATGAGTGTATAGTAAAAGGCCAGAGGCCTCTTACACTTACGTAACCAAACGTAACATAAGCAAACGTAACCTAGCTCAAGCTAACGTGCCGCGTCAACAACTGCCGGCCGCCGCATTGCCGAATAGCACAAAAGTCGTAGATATCCTAACACAGCCACACATAGCCTAGCCTAACCAAACGCAGCCCGACATAATGTAACGGGCCGAAACTCTACTGCTGGCCTCCCCAGAGCCAAGCTGAACATACCAGAGCACAATAGATCGCAGCAACGAACCGAGCTGCAGTGTGCAGCAAAAAAGTCAGAGCTACACTCTCCTAACGTAACAAACGATAACCAAATACCCATATAACAAAAGATAACATGACCTAACCTAACGTGCCGTGGACTGTGTTGCTGTCCTCCACAGGGCCAAACAGAAAATGTCAGAGCACAGTAGAACGCCGGATTCGACCCAAATTCGCAGCGTACAGCAGAGAAGTCAATGCTACCCAATCCAAACCCATACTAACGTAACCTAACCAAACATTATCCAACATAAGGTGACGCAACCTCTATTGCTGTCCTATCCAGGAGCAAGCAGAATACA
>NW_016919033.1:0-515 GCF_001483705.2 Eufriesea mexicana
GTCAATAATATTGAACTTTCCAGCAAGATTCTAGAGCATTGCAAAGCCTATAGCACGCCAATATAGTCTATCCTCCTTATTTATGCAAGAAAGTTAGCTCACCACGATATTAGTCGAAATTGTCAATAGAGTTGAACTTTCAAGCCAGATTCCTAAGCATTGCAATGGCTATATTACTCAGGATCTTTCCCACTTACTTAGGGAAGGAAGTTAGCTCACCACGAAATTAGTCGAAAATGTCTGTAGAATTGAATTTTCCGGGCAGATTCTACAGCATTGCAATGGTCATAGCTTGCCAATATAATCTTTCCTCCTTGTTGATGCAAGAAAGTTAGCTCGCCACGATATTAGTCGAAACCTTGAATAAAATTGAACATTCCAGCCAGATTCCAGTGCATTGCAATGGCTACAGTACGCCAATTGAATCTTTCGTCCTTATTTATGCAAGATATTTAGCTCTACACGGTATTAGTCAAAGATGTCAATAAAATTGAGTTTTCCAGCCAGACTCTACT
>NW_016919034.1:0-960 GCF_001483705.2 Eufriesea mexicana
TAATAATGTTATTTCTTGTAGTTATAAAAAGAATGAAATGAGACGATTGCATGCATCGATTGCACCCACAAAATTATTGGCACACTGAAGTATCCCATTTTATTTATTTTTTCTGTTACAAATTTTAAATTTCCTACCCGGTAGTAATTGATACATTTCCAAATCATAATATGACTACCGTATTTGAATATTTTTAGGATCCATTTCTTCGTTCGGTTTTCGCTATACTTTTATGGAACCATCAGACCCCAAAATATTGAATTTGCACTTGTCACAAAATGTAACATGTTCCCAAATTCTCTAGAATCTTGATATAAATGTTCTTGCAAAATCCAAACTTTTTTTTTTCGATCTACTGCAGTAGCAGGTTGTTTCCTTGTGGGTGTTCGTTCATTGTATGAATTCCTCCGCAACATTCTACGGACTGTTTCATTAGAAACAGTTTTATTACACAAATACTGGAGCTCGATGTTAATTTGTGAGGCATTTATTCTTGAATTTTGTTTCACATTTCGAACAATAAAATGTTCTTCTGATAAATTTAAAACCTTTTTCCTTCCATGTTCAGGTCTGTCTTCAATTCTACCTTATCTCCAAACCCTTAATTGATAATATTTTTGGCGGTTGGAAAACTTTTGTTTATGATATTTCCAATTTCTCTATATGATTTTTCAGTTTTTCAGTGATGAGTTACATAGTTTACTATATTTAACTTAGTTTCTTTAGCTTTTCTCGTCATAGTAAAATGTGTATTCGAATATTTCTTTTATCCCTTTCGCTACTACGGGTGATCATAGTCACCGGCCACAAGAATTAAGGTAAGTGCTATTGTTTCGCTTAGCTCTCTTTGCAAAGAATTACAAGCGTTATTACGATAGTCGATTTTTCTTCTTTTTTTTCAAAAGACTTGGCCCTGAATACTAAAGACCACATGTGTGTAATGCTTCCATCTTTGATACG
>NW_016919034.1:2544-4439 GCF_001483705.2 Eufriesea mexicana
TAGTAATTGATACATTTCCAAATCATAATATGACTACCGTATTTGAATATTTTTAGGATCCATTTCTTCGTTCGGTTTTCGCTATACTTTTATGGAACCATCAGACCCCAAAATATTGAATTTGCACTTGTCACAAAATGTAACATGTTCCCAAATTCTCTAGAATCTTGATATAAATGTTCTTGCAAAATCCAAACTTTTTTTTTTCGATCTACTGCAGTAGCAGGTTGTTTCCTTGTGGGTGTTCGTTCATTGTATGAATTCCTCCGCAACATTCTACGGACTGTTTCATTAGAAACAGTTTTATTACACAAATACTGGAGCTCGATGTTAATTTGTGAGGCATTTATTCTTGAATTTTGTTTCACATTTCGAACAATAAAATGTTCTTCTGATAAATTTAAAACCTTTTTCCTTCCATGTTCAGGTCTGTCTTCAATTCTACCTTATCTCCAAACCCTTAATTGATAATATTTTTGGCGGTTGGAAAACTTTTGTTTATGATATTTCCAATTTCTCTATATGATTTTTCAGTTTTTCAGTGATGAGTTACATAGTTTACTATATTTAACTTAGTTTCTTTAGCTTTTCTCGTCATAGTAAAATGTGTATTCGAATATTTCTTTTATCCCTTTCGCTACTACGGGTGATCATAGTCACCGGCCACAAGAATTAAGGTAAGTGCTATTGTTTCGCTTAGCTCTCTTTGCAAAGAATTACAAGCGTTATTACGATAGTCGATTTTTCTTCTTTTTTTTCAAAAGACTTGGCCCTGAATACTAAAGACCACATGTGTGTAATGCTTCCATCTTTGATACGTCGCTCCGTTCTGAGGGAGGGATTCCGCGACGAGACCTGCCGTTGCGAAAGGGTTATTAGATTTTAGTTCTTGACTTGGGTGTTAACTGACTATTATAATATCTTATACTGAGGTTGAATAATAGCGAAGAAGAGAACAGAATATCTGAATAGGCTGATTCAATAGTTTTTCGCAAAGTATGTTAAGTATGCCAATAATTATGTGACAACAATTGATACATGGAATCGTTTCGTTTCACTTTTTACGACTACAAATTGCGAAATTAATTTATTCATTTATTCATAATGTTTTCCTTATTCATTATGTTGATTTATAATGTTGGATTGATAATGTTTGATTTATTCATAATGTTGAGAGTTTATAGTCCAAACATTATTTTGTAAACAAAAGAGGGTTATGAAATATTTGATTATTTCTTTTACCCTTCATATTCTTACCAATTTCTGCGTGTGCCAATAATTTTGTGACTCATTGTATACGTAGTGATATATTTGTTGTTACTGCCCATGCAATAACAGCATCGTGCATGTTTTTGATGTTCCACTCTTTGATGGTAAAGATAATGGAACTAAATAATGGAAATAATAATAATAATAATAAACCCCATGTTGTGGGCGGGGCAGAATACCTCAACAGTTATTCCCTGTTTGTCGTAAGAGGCGACTAAAAGGGAAACCCATTAAAATGGAGGGAACATATAAAAAAGACTTGGGGAAAAAGAACGCCTGGGGTTCGGCAGGGCACGCCCTGAACCGATGCTGGGGCTTGACAGCGAGCCCAGACCATTGGTGGCAATTGTCTGAACAGGCGGGACATTGGCGGGCAACCCGAAATTAATACAGCCGAAACCACAATAAGAACACAGAAACACAAATATATACAAGCCGGATCATGGATCTTTTGGTGGGAAAACCTGCAACCACCAAGGCCGGAAAACCCAGGCAACGCATGAAATGAACCGACGCGATGAACAGGACAGTCGTGCGTTGCTACTACATCACAACTAAATTGAAAATTATAGCCTCAGGATGATCGAAATTACTAAAACTTTTTACAACACAATACCCACACTTAC
>NW_016919035.1:0-860 GCF_001483705.2 Eufriesea mexicana
GTACCCTGACCTAAAACAAGGAAACCTGACATAACCGAACGTAACCTAACCCAACATGACGAGTCGCTACTAATATTCCTGGAACCCCGGAGCCATGCAGAGAATATTAGATCACAGTACAGCGCTTAATTCCATCGAATAGCAGTATACAGCACAAAAGTCAAAGCTATTCTATCCAAACTTTACCAAACGTAGCACAACCTAACACTACATAACTCATCCTTACGTGCCGTGGCCACTACTCTTGGCCACCCCATATCCAAGCAGAATATACTAGAGCACAGCAGAGTGCAGAAATCCACGGAATAGCAGTGTATAGCACAATAGTCAAAGTCACCGTAACCAAACTTAACCTAACCTAATGTAACCAAGACGTAACCTAACTCATCCGCATGTGCCACGAACACTATTGCTGGCTTCCCAAGAGCCATGCAGACCATATTAGAGCACATAGGAGCGCAGAAATCCACCGTATAGCAGTGCATAGCACAAGAGTCACAGATATCCGTTCCTAACCTAATCAACCGCAGCCTAACAGAACGTAATCTATCTCAACGTAACGTCCCGAGACCACTATAGCTGTCCTCCGCAGAACCAAGCAGGGCATATTAGTGCACATTAGAGTGCAGAAATGCACCATCACTCGGTGTTCATCACAAACGTCAAAGCTATCCTGTCATAACCGATCCAGAGGTAACATAACCTAGCGTAGCCTATCTAAGCATAACGTGCTGACACCACCATTGCTGTCATCCCCAGTGTCAAGCTGGACATATTAGAGGTGCGCAGAAAGCAGGAATCCATAGAATCGCAGTGCGTAGCACAATAGTCGAAGCTACCATATCATAACGAACCCAAAC
>NW_016919036.1:0-1237 GCF_001483705.2 Eufriesea mexicana
GTATGTATGGATGTTTGTATGGATGTATGTATGAATGTATGTATGGATGTATGAAGGAATGTACGTATGGATGTATGTATGAATTTATGTACGCGTGTATGTATGAATCTGTGAATTGGTGTTGTATGGTTGCTTGGATGGATGGATGGATCGGTGGACGGAAGTATGGACGGAATGATGTATGGATCGATGGATGTATGGATGGATGTATGTGTGGATGGCAGATATATGGATGGATGGATGTATTGATGTACAGATGTACGGATGCATGAGTGTATGGATGTATGGATGTATGTATGGCTGTTTGTGTGGATCTATGTAGGGATGTATGCAAGGGTGTATGTATATATGTATGTACGGATGTATGCATGGATGAATGTACGAATGTTTTTATTGATGTATGTATGGATGGATGTATGGATGGATGAGTGTATGCGTGGATGGATATATGGATGTATGCGTGTGAGGATGTATGGATGTATGGAATGGTGGATGTGTGGGTGTATGGATGTATGGATGTACGGATGTACGCATGTATGTATGAACAGATGGATGGATGTATGGATGCATGGATGGATGGAAGGATTGGTGGGTGTAGGTATGGATGGAAGAATTTATGGGTCGATGGATGTATGGATTGGTGGATGTTGGGATGGATGGACGTATGGAAGTATGAAGGTATGTATGGATGTATTTATGGGAGTATGTATGTATGTATGAATTGATGTATGTATGGATGTATGTATGGAAGTATGTATGGGCGTATGTATGGATGGATGAGTGTATAGGTGGATGGTTTATCTGGATGTATGTGTGTGTGGCTGTATGGCTGTATGGATGGATGGATTTACGGATGATTCGATGTATCTATGTATGTATGTAACGATGTATGGATGGATAGATGTGTGGATCTATGGATGTATGTATGGGTGTCTGTATGGATGGATGGATGAATGGTTCGATGGATGTATGGATGGGAGGATGTATGGGTGGATAGATGTGTGGATAGTTGGATGTATGGATGGATGTATGTATGGATGAATGGTTGTATGAATGCATGGATGTATGGATGGTCGTATGTACGTATGTATGGATGTATGGGTGTATACATGTATGTATGTATGGATGCATGGATGGATGGGAGGATGGATGGATGTATGTGTGTATGGATGGATGTATGAATGGATGGGTGTTTGGAAGGATGGATGTATGGATGGATGGATGAATGTATAAAGGT
>NW_016919037.1:0-1024 GCF_001483705.2 Eufriesea mexicana
TATGTTACGGATGGCCAGGCTTGCCTTGGTTGAGTTTGGTTAGGGCAGCTTTGACTTTCCTGTGATTCAAATATATGCGGTGGAATCCTGCCCTCTACTGTGCTATACTCTAACCTGTTAGACGCTGGGGAATCCAGGAATGGTGGTCGCGCCTCGTTAATTTGAGTTTGGCTACGTTTGGTTATGTTATTCTTGTCCGCGTTAGGTTTGGATACCTTTCACTTTTCTGCTGTACACTGCGTTTCTATGTATTCCTGCGCTCTACTCTCCTCTAATATGTTCTGCTTTGTTCTGAGGAGGGCAGACGTAGCGGTCTCGGCACGTTAGGATGGATTAGGTTACGTTCGGTTGCGTTTCGTTTGGTTAGGTTAGGATAGTATAGCTTTGCTTTTTGTACCGTGCACTGCTTTAAGTTGGATTTCTGCCACCTGATCTCCTCTAATATAAGCTGCATGGCTCTGGGGATGCCAGCAACAGTGATGTGGCACGTTGGGTTGAGTTAGGTTGCGTTTTGTTAGGCTAGCATGTGTAGGGTAAGCTTGTTATAGCACTTACTTTTGTGGTATTCACTGTTACTCTATGTACTTTTGCGCTCTACTGTGCGCAGTTACACTCTGCTTGTCTCTGGGGTGTACAGCAACTGTGGTCTCGTGGTGTTACCTTGCGTTATGTCACGTTTGGTTATGCTGCGATTGGTTAGGTTAGGAGAGGGTAGTTTCAACTTTTGTGGCATTCACTACTACTGGGTGGGTTTCTGCGCTCCACTCATATCTAATATGGTCTGCTTTCCTCTGGGGGGGGGAGGTGGTCGCGCCACGTTAGGTTGGGTTATGTTACTTTCGGTTTGGCCAGGTTAGGTTGAATTTGGTTAGGATAACTGCGACTTTCGTGCAATGCACTGTTATTAGGTGAATTCCTGCCCCCTGATGTGCTCTAATATGCCCTGCTTTGCTCTGGGGATGCCAGAAACTGTGGCCGCGTCACGTTATGTTTCGAAAAGTGACTTTTGGTTAGGACATGTTGG
>NW_016919038.1:0-2554 GCF_001483705.2 Eufriesea mexicana
TATATTTACGTTTGTGCGTGGGGATGTATGTATGTATATATGGATGGATGTATGTATGGATGTTTCCATGAGTGTATGTATGGACGTATGTCTGGATGAATGGATGTATGGATGAATTGGTTTTTGGATGGATGTACGGATGGATGGATATGCGCATGGATGGATGTATGGATGCAGGGATGTATGGATGGATGTATGGATGTGTGGCTGGGTGCATGTACGAATTTATGTATGGATGTTTGTATGGATTCATATATGTATGTATGAATGGAGGTACGTATGGATGGTTGTGTGAGTATATTTATGTCTGTGCGTGGGGATGTATGTACGTATATATGGATGGATGTGTGTATGGATGTATGCATGAGTGTATGTATGGACGTATGTCTGGTTGTATGGATGGATGGATGAATTGGTTTTTGGATGGATGTACGCATGGATGGATGTATGGATGGATGGATTTGTGGATGGATGTATGGGTGGGTGGATGGGTGTATGGATGGGTGGATTTATGGATGTATGTCTGGATGTACGACTGTATTGGTGGATGGATGTACGGATGGATGGATGTACGCATGGATGGATGTATGGATGGATGGATTTATGGATGGATGTATGTATGGGTGGATGTATGAATGGATGTATGGGTGGATGTATGGATGTATGAATGGATGTATGGATGTATGGATGTGTGCTCGGGTTGATGGATTTATGGATGGATGGAAGTATTGATGGACTGATATATGGACGGATGTATCTATGGGCGGATGAATGTATGGATGCGTTGGTGTACGGATGGATGGATGAATGGGTGGTTGTATGTATTAATGGAAGGTTGTATGGATGGACAGAAGTACGGATGGACGGATGTATGGACGTATGTGTGGATGGGTTAGTGTATGCATGGATGTATGGATGGACGAATGTATGTGTGCATGGGAGCATGGATGGACGGATTTATGGATGTGCGGATGTATCGATCTATGGATGTATGGAAGGATTGATGTATGTATGGATGGATGTATGGATGTGTGGGTGTACGGATGCATGTGCTTATAAACGTATGGTTATATGGTTTTATGGATGTATGGATGTATGGATATATTAATGTACGGATGTACTAATGTATGGATGTGCGGATGTATGGATGTACGGATGTATGTGTGCATGAACGGATGGGTTTTAGGATGAGTGGGTGTATGGATGCATGGATTTATGGATGGAGGTATGCATGGAGGGAAGGGTATATGAACGGATGGTTGTATGGATGTACGCATGTATGCATGTATGGGTGTATGTATGTATGTATGTATGTATGGATGTATGAATGGATGTATGGATCTTTGTGCTGTTGAATGTGTGGATGGATGAATGGATGGATGTATGGATGCATGTAAGGATGTATTAATGGATACATGTAATGATGTATGTATGGATGGATCTATTTGTCGATGGATGGATGTATGGTAGGATGGGTATATGCATGGTTGCATGTATTAATGGATGTATGTATGTATGTGTATATGGATGTGCGGATGAATGGATGTATGGATGTGCGTATGGATGTATGTACCGTTGTATATATGGGTGTATGTGTGGATGTATGTAAGGATCATGTATGCATGTATGTATGGACGCATGTATTGATGGATCGATGTATTGATCGATATATGTATGGATGGATGGATGGTTGGTTGGATGTATGGATGGGTGGATGTATAGAAAGATGGGTGTATGGATTGGTGGATGTATGGAAGGATGGATGTATGAATGGATGGATGTATGGAAGCATGGATGTATTTATAGACGCATGTATGGATGTATGTATGGTTGTATGTATGGATGTATATATGGATGTATGTATGGACGTCTGCATGGATGTATGCACGAGTGTATGTATGGATGTTTGTACGGATGTGAGCATGGATGTATGTATGGATCTATGTGTCGATGGATGGTTGTATGGACGGATGGGTATATTCATGTTTGGACGTATGGGTGGATGGATATATGTATAGGAGGACGTACGGATGGATGGATGCATGGTTGGGTATCAGGAATAATGGATGGGATTGTGGATGGATGTATGGATGTATGTATGTGTGTATGTATGGATATATCTATGGATGTGCGTGGGGATGTATGTACGGATATATGGATGGATGGATGTATGGATTTTTGCATGTGTGAATGGATGGATGGATGGGTACATGGCTGGATGGATGTACCCGTGGATGGATGTATGGATGTATGGATGGATGGATGGATGTTTGGACATATCGATGGATGGGTGTATGTATGTACGGATGTATGGATGGATCGATTAATGGATGTACGTATGGATGTATGAATCGTTATATGCATGTATGTATGTATGTATAGGTGTATGTATGGATGTATGAATGGATGTACGGATGAATATGTGGATGGATTGGCGCACGGATGAGAGGGTGTATGGATGTATGTATGGACGTACGTAAGGATGCATGTCTGGATGTATGTGTGGATGAATGGATGGATGTATGTATGGATATGTGTATGTATGTATGTATGG
>NW_016919039.1:0-583 GCF_001483705.2 Eufriesea mexicana
ATATCCAGACCTAACCCGAACAGATCTAACTTAACCATGTGTAGCCAGAACCGACGTAACGTTTCGTGGCCACAACTGCAGGCCTCTCCATGGCCTAACAGATTAGAGTAGAGCACAGTGGGGGGGGGGCTGGAATCCGCCGAATTACTGCGTACAGCACGAAAGCCTAATCTACCCTTACCAAACTTAGCCAAATCTAACCTAATCAAACGTAACCTAACCCAACCCAACGTGCCACGAGCACTATTGCTCGCATCTTGAGAGCTGAGCATGGTATAGCAGAGCATTGTAGGGCGCAGAGATCCGCCGAATAGCAGTGTATAGTGCAAAAGTCTAGACCCCTCTATCCTAACCTTACCAAACGTAACGTAACCTATCGCAAACTAACATAACCTAACCTGCCGAGACCAATATTGCTGGCCTACCTAGAGACAAGCAGAGTATACTAGAGCCCAGTAGAGTGCAGATATCCACCATATTGCATTGTATATCTCAGACGCCAAGATATCCTATGAAAATGTGACCTAACATAGCCGAACCTAAAACAGACCAATTAAACATGCTGCAACCGCTATTCATGGCC
>NW_016919040.1:0-244 GCF_001483705.2 Eufriesea mexicana
GGCATTAGACGAAAATGTCTACAAAATTATATTTTCCAGCCACATTCTATATCATTGCAATGGATATAGTACTCAGAAAGCATCTTTCCTCCTTACTGATGCAAGGAAGTTAGCTCACCACGATATTAGTCGAAAATGTCAATAAAATTGAATTTTCCTACCAGGTTCTACATCATTGCAATGCCTATAGCACGCCAACAGAATACTTCCTCCTTATTTATGCAAGCAAGTTAACTCACCACAA
>NW_016919040.1:300-1838 GCF_001483705.2 Eufriesea mexicana
ACGGCTATAGCACGTGAATTGAAACGTTCCTCCTTATATATGCAAGAAAGCTGGCTCACCACGATGTTAGTCGAAAATGTCAGTAAATTTGAAGTTTCCATAAACATTCTATATCAAAGCAATGCCTATAGCACCCCAACTGTATCCTTCCTCCTTATTTATGCAAGAGAGTTAGCTCACCACAGTATTATTCGAATATGTCAATAAAATTGAATTTTCCAGCTGGATGCTATAGCAATGCAATAGCTACAGCACGCCAGTAGAATCTACCCTCCTTATTTATGCAATAAAGTAAGCACACCACGATATTAGCCGAAAGTGTCAGTAAAATTGAATGGTCCAGGAAGATTCTATAGCGTTGCAATGGTAATAGCACGCCAATAGAATCTAACCTCCTTATTTATGCAATAAAGTAAGCTCACCACGAGACTGGCTGAAAATGTCAATAAAATTTTATTTTCCAGGAGGATTCTATAGCATGCAACGCCCATAGCACGCCAATAGAATAGTTCGTCATTAGTTATGCAAGAAAGTTTACTCACCACGATATTAGTCGGAAATGTCAATAAAATTGAACTTTCCAGCCAGATTCTATAGCATTGCGACGGCTATAGAAAGTGAATTGAATCTTTCCTCCTTCTTTATGCAAGAAGGTTATCTCACCACGGGATTAGTCGAAAATGTCATTAATATTGAATTTTCCTTCCAGATTCTACAGCATTGCAATGCCGATAGCACGCCAACAGAATCTTTGCTCCTTATTTATACAAGCAACCCAACTCACCACAATATAAGTCGAAAATGTCAATAAAATTGAACTTTCCAGCCAGATTCTATAGCGTTGCGAAGGCTATAGGATGTGAAATGAATATTTCCTCCTCATTTATGCAAGGAAGTTAGCTCACCACGATGTTAGCGGGAAATGTCAATAAAATTGAGATCTTCAGCCACATTCTAAAGCATTGCAATTGTTACAGCACGCCAATAGGATCATTCCTCCTTGTTTATGCAACAAAGATAGCTCACCACGATATTAGTCGAAAATGTCAACAAAATTGAACTTTCCAGGCAGATTCTGCAGCATTGCGACGGCTATAGCACGCCATGCGGATCTTTCCTCCTTACTTACGCAAGGAAGTTAGCTCACCACGATATTAGTCGAAAATGACAACAAAATTGTATTTTCCAGGCACAATCTATATCATTGCAATGGCTATAGCACTCAAAAAGTATCTTTCCTCTTTACTTACGCAAGGAAGATAGCTCATCACGTTATTAGTAGAAAATGTCAACAAAATTGAACTTTCCATCCAGATTCTACAGCATTGCAATGCCTATAGCACACCAACAGAATACTTCCTCCTTATTTATGCAAGCAAGTTAACTCACCACAATATTAGTCGAAAATGTCAATAAAATTGAACTTTCCAGCCAGATTCTGTAGCATTGCGACGGCTATAGCACGTGAATTGAAACGTTCCTCCTTATATATGCAAGAAAGTTAGCTCACCACGATGTTAGTCGAAAATGTCAGTAAA
>NW_016919041.1:0-3707 GCF_001483705.2 Eufriesea mexicana
CTAATTGGAAAATAAAATCTTTTCCTGAAATATTTACTCGAGTGATCTCTTTATATAGAATCCGAGCATTTATAGCCGCTAAATCTAAAATATTATAGAAAACTTGTAGAGGCCATCTGCGAGAACCTACTTTAACCCTATATTTTCGGTCCATTTGGTCAAGTATATCCACGCCATACTTGGTACAATTATAAAGTGTTACTGTTTCCAGAATAAGATTTTTATTTTCTTCAATTATTATATTTTTATGTTTTGAACTTGGTAGTAAAACTTTGTTATTAAGTTTGCTTTTATAAATGGCTGCAAATGTTGCGCAGGCCTGATGTAAGCTGTAAATTTCATGTGTTATGCGATTAACTGTTAAATCATTTTATGAATCAAATTAGCTCACAACCGTAAAAATAGGTATACCACGTTCGATAATGCGAAATGAAAGGGTCTGCAGGGGAAAGGAATCAACATTACGTATATTTCATGACGTAACTAAAAAGCAATGTGTTTTTAAAAAATAATATTTAAATTTTACATATATACAGTAATCAAATTTTTAATGAAGTCAAATTGGCTCAGTCCGTAAATCTGGTGTTAAATATCGATTTTCTTTCTGCCTTTCGTCGTTGTTGATAAACAAAAACTTCAGGTTTTGACATTCATGCGATGAAAGAAAATTTTCCGAATTTCGAGTCAGTCGATCAACTATAATGCAAGATATCCCGCCAGCCAATTCAAAAAATATGTTTTCGAGAAAAATGCGGTCTGGGGCTCGGTCTCCATCGGCCTCTGAGGGCCTCCGCTTTTATCTCTTTCCGTGTCTTTTCCTTTGGTTCTTTCTTCGCTTCTTCTTTCGTCCCCTCTGCCTTCTTTGGAGTCAAGTCATTTATCGCCTGGACGGCGATTTGCGAAGTTCCCGCCACTGCTGCTGCAAGTGGACCGTCCGATAGGAATCCGGCTATCGCAGACGACAATGCGGGCCGTAACAAATAGTTTTTTGCCCCGGTCCAAATACTTACCAGAGTGAGTGGATCAGTGTAGATAATAGAATTTATTTTGGGTTTGATGAACTCGATGTCGTTGTAGTCAACGTGACTACCATACACGTATCAAACGTTAGGCCGCATCATGCCAGGTTCGATAGGACCGAACAGCAGAATATATGCGATTGAAAGTGTGCCCAGTTTACGGCTATGCTACACTGTGAAACCCTGGGAGAATAGGCCGGAGTGTTGTCCATCCAATGCTTTACTAGCCGTTTGAGACCCAGAGGGTTTTGAAAAAACACTGTCGATGAATCCCAAGCAGCGCGTTCGCGCTGCCGCTAAGTAGGTACGAGATGACCCAAATAGCGCGATAGCGCTTCTTGTATTTTATGTCATGGTATCCCAAGCGGCGCGATAGCGCTTCGGTTATATTATGGCGATGAATGGCCAAGTGGCACGATAGCGTTTCAACTTCGACAGTCGGTGACGCACGGTCAGAGTTGTGGTGAACGCTCGAAATGTGCTGGGTCTTCTTCTCCACATGTAATCTGAACAGCGCGATCGCACTGCTTGGGACTCAAACGGCTCGCTTAGCACTAACACGAGATTCGCCAAGGATCACAAAAGTGAAGTGTTCCCCCTTTTTGCAATGGCTGTACGTTGCTCTTCAAGCATTTATAACCTCGCTAGTTTTTAATTCAAACAAATTCTTTTACCCACACATTTTCGAAAGCACATGCTTTGAAAGAATATAAAGCCGAGTTACAAAAATACACCTTAAGCAGGTTATACTTTTTTCTATTCATGCGAATGTAATTCCGCTAATAATGCTTGACCATACGTTCTAATATTAATTTGACGCAGTATATTGTTCTGGACTCTTTCAACTGTGATATCCATATAAAATATTTACATCAAGTCTGTTTGATATTACGACCCACTGATGAATACTTGATTATATCTTCAATTCGTCTTCACCTCTGAAAGGTATTGTCATTTCGCCGACTGTACCAGTCCTATTTTGTTCAACAAACAGCTTCTCGAAATCTACTCCTTTCAATCTATAACAGCTAGCTCTCGGGCTCATAGACGTCATCCACATCATCCATCTTTCTGCGCGCGCATTTTATTGCGCAGTTGCATGCAATCGAAATGCTTTTTGAGCAATCATAATACAGTACCACCGCAAAACGCTTCCTACGGCTTTATGCAAGACTTTACGTTTGGAAATAATAAAGCGGATCAATCGGACACCTGTCGAGGGGGGTGAGTTTGGCCGATGGTTAACTTGCCCTTAACGGTTCGCTTTGACAGGTCTCTAATTTCCAGCGCTTAGTTGCCATTAAAAATCTAAGCCGTCCACAAACCTACGTATAAGGGGACTTTACGGTCGTGGACGTTGCTTTTGAAACGGAAAATAGGTACATGGTATAGTAACACTGTTGTATGATCGTGAAACACCACTGCTTTTGAAAGAAATCTTTTCACAGATTCCGTATATATTTTGAAACGACTTTGGCTGGTTAAAATGTTTCGAAATGTCCCTTTTATCGACCGTTTCCAGAACATGAACATAATCACGCCACATTCCGCACGAGCCTAATTGTACAATTTTCCTTGGACTCGAATGTGCCACATTAGGAAACTGATCTTTGATATAATTGGAAATTACCTACCCGATTTTATTCTTTTATCTTATAAATTGTATCATCTGGCTTAGAAGCGTAAGGAAAGCTACGAATTGTTATATCTTTGTAGCGAAAAAATCTTTGAGTGGAAAGGGTTGGAAATATATATATTTTTACCTTTTACCTGTTAGCAGTTATAGTACGTTTCCATGGATATCGTGATTTTGAATTTCTGCTTTATTTCTCATTTACTTCACCTAAACCGTATTTCGCGTCTTACTGTAAAGTCGTTTAAACCAAAGAACGTTGCGAATTTGCGTAGTGCGCGGAAAAAGGAAAATATAAGACAAAAATTGCGGAGCATGTGATTTTCTGGGAGACAGAGTGGCAGAAGTATCGAGGACTTGGAGAGTAAAAGACTCGACACCAGTCTGGGTAATTCGTGCCTCAACGCATCACGGGTAAAACAAATAAAACGCAACGCGGTAGCACTGATGAACTGTACATATTTCTGAGATCGCAGAAAGATTCCAGGGGGTGATCATCTTATTATAATTGATGACTCGAGCTACGCCAACGTCACGCGTAGCGACAGGGACACGACACCTTTGCACAATAGGGGATATGTGCATCGTGTCAAGGGATCTTGACACCTCCTCGATGTTGGATGAAATTGGTAGGTCCCATTTACTCGCTATCTGCGCACGCCGTTCTTGCAGTTGCTGCGTGCCAATTATTCGGCGGAACTTATCGGTGTTCCTAAACCGTGCCTGTTTACCAGTTTTCTTAGCAGATGATGGTTAGGCACAACCACGAGGATAATAGACTTACAAATAGCGCAAAATGTGGATATTTCTAGGTGTGATGATGCAGGAGGTGTGATGATGATGCAGGAGGTGTGATGATGATGATGATGCAGGAGGTGTGACGATGATGATGATGCAGGAGGTGTGACGATGATGATGATGCAGGAGGTGTGATGATGATGATGATGATGATGCAGGAGGTGTGATGATGATGATGATGATGATGCAGGAGGTGTGATGATGATGATGATGATGATGATGATGCAGGAGGTGTGATGATGATGATGATGATGATG
>NW_016919041.1:3937-15897 GCF_001483705.2 Eufriesea mexicana
TTTTTTTTTTTTTTTTTACGATCTTTGACGCATCGAGATCAAGAGGTTCACCATCACCATTCTGAGTGATTCCGACTGCTTCCAGGCAACGACCTAACTAGTTCCTTCGCCATGCAATAGACGATCGACAGCCATCCGTTTCAACAAAATCCATTCGAGGAATTTTCGAACACCCGTTGGTTACTAAGCGAACTCTATAACGTTCAATCTTGCCATTTTCGCGGGCTTTCTTTTTGAATATCCGCGCGCTTTTAATTGCCTTCTTGCCAGATGGGAGAGACCAGCTAACTCCGAAACCTTATTGTTCATTAAGGAGTTGAATTCTTCATCCGTCGCTAATTTTCAATTCGCTTTGTCAGATGAACACATGGCTTCCTCATAAGATAATGGCTCATCATTAGCAGAGCCAAGCGCCTGGAAATTCTCTAGCTTTTCTATCGCGACCGCGATATCTTCTCTCATCTGCGCCACGAGTATGTCATGCCCTTCGGCTGGTTTAAAGTGCGAATCGTTGCTGAAAGTCGAAGTAAAACCTTCCTCGTTCACTTCTTCAGCTTCGCGCAATTCGGTATTGTCTTCAATTCGATTATTTTCCTCCCCGTTTTATCCAAGATCATCCTCATCGTCAAAATCACGCGCAGAATTTGTTTTATAATTTTGTTTGGATGATGGTTTGGATAAGGGCAATTACATCTCGTCCTTTTGGGTCGTTAGGATCGACTACTTTAACACGTTGGCTGCCAACTACGAGATATCTCGTAGGTTGTTTACTTGCCCAAGACGCCTACCCTTCGTTACTTGCCATATTTGTACAGCTACGAGGAAACCCGTAGCATAGCAGTGTAAATATGAACAGATGGCATCAGAAAAAAGAAAAATTCAGGTTTTTTAAAAAAAGACATTTTTTAAGCTTTTTGGCATATCACTATGTACTGTAAATAAAATTTTTAATAATATGATATGATTAAATTAAATTGGCTTCTTAGGCCGGAATCGTGGAAAATTGCGTGGCAGTCAACGTGTTAATTTTAGTTTTAATACTACAGTCAATAAAAATATACAACGTTATCTCTTTACGTGAAATGCTACTTTTCTTCAGTTTAGCCCTTTTTCGCTACGGCGGGTATCGCCGCGAAGAACGGAGCGTCGGGCCAATGATGAAAATAATTACGATCGTGAAGTCTTTAGCATTCGAAGTCTTTTGAAGTCTTTTGAAGGAAAGAAAAGAAGAGGAAAAACCGATCGTCGCTATAGCGCTTGCAATTTTTTGCGAAAAGGAACGATAGCACTTGTCTAATTTTTACCCAATTTCTGTGGTCACCCATCGTGTGTTGATGTTGCCAAATAAGTGACTTAATACTTACCGAAGGGGTTGGGTTAGGTTTCCAGATACTTTGCAGAGAATTAAACATTAGATTGTGATTAAGAATTTAACACATATGTATGGTTTTAAGTATTTCAATTTTATCAACCCTATTTTTGATAAAATTTTGTAAACTTATTTGTGTGTCTAGTATTTTTTAAATAGAAACAGGACCACTCTCTTCGACCACTGTTCAGTTTTTCTCATAATGCCGCATTACGAGAGGCTCTGACCTCTCCTGTCTACCCCTTTCGTATATTCGTCATAGTCGCTAATGTGTTTTCGTTTAATAATATCTTTTGCATCTCTAGTCTTTTCCTACAAATGAAATAGGAAAGCTATTATACAAGTGTAATTTAATCACACTAATTCTCCTAATTTTTACTTCTCTCGTTTTAAAGAATTTTTTAAAACCTTTCCTTTTGTGCATTGGAATCTCTTTTTGAAATTAGTTTTTAACCGTGTGAGTGCCAAGCGGCGCGATCGCGCTTCTTCTATTTTGTGTCCAAAAGTGCCAGCGCTCTGAGCTGCGAAGCTGACAATCAGCGCGCTCGGTTGGTGAACGCGGAATATGAGAAGCGCTATCGCGCCGCTTGGCATTTTTGGACACGGAATATGACAAGCGCTATCGCGCCGCTTGGCAAATATCGATTGGGAAACAATAATGACCCGTGGCACTCAAACGGTTAAATATTGTATATCGTCAGGAAATCGTTCTTGCTTGACGATTCGCGACGGACGGTTTTTTGAGGAGATACTGTTTGGCTTCGAATAGTAAGTGGACTGTAGAACCGTCTTCGAGCACCTCAGCCATGCCATCTGCAGAGGTAGTTGGTGCTGTCATATCTGCGTGTATTTTACCAGTACAGGTGTGCGAAGGTGGAGGACGACAGGTTTTTAATGAAGAGAGCACTACGTTTCCTAAGTAGGATTTTAATTGTGTGCGGGGGGCCAGATGTGGAAAACTGCAGGCTATCTTTTCGGGAAAGACCCGTATCGTTAGAGAGGCGTAAGCGAACTGATTCTTTTTTAATGTTCGTGAGACGTCGAGGCGGTCTACGCGTCCGCGTGTCATGGGGCTCCTGGTTGTAAAGACGTAAACCAGGCCCCCATGAACTCGGAACCCTCGATATCGCGAAGGATTCGAAAATATTTACAAGGAACCTTCGCTTTCCGCGTCTGGGATGTTGTCCCTACATGTACAATTTCCGTTGTCCACTCTGAACGCGATTGCCGTGCAGTACCATACTGAAGGAATTCATTTGGTACCTCATTTGTTCGCATACTAGTTGTTCAGCTGCTAAATAAATCGTCTTCGACAATTATTGTGTGCGATTACTTCGGGACTCGCTTATGGGCAACCGCGCCGTAACCCGAGCTTATGCTCTATACCGCCTTCGTGATTAAGATGTTACAGCACTTTGTAATGTCACCGCTGTAAGGGGAACGCGTGCGTAGGTGTTGGGCACGCGGCTTGGAAAAATCTTGCCCTCATCGTTAGAGGATAGTTAGAGCATCGTTAGAGAAGTTGGACCTATCCTTGCGAGAAGCACCTTATTTGGCCGAGCCTCCAGAGTGTCTAGCATCCTGGAGCCTCGTTACCAGCAGGGGTGACGAGGAGGCGGAGCTGCCAGCTTTCGCCCGGCCCCAGCAGATAGGCGCTAACCGATGATCCTGCACCGTCTCGGTGTCTGGTGGCAGTTAACACCTGCGATGACGGTCGCGGGTTACTTACCTCTCTTCCTTGCACGTGACTTTCCTCCGGTACCGTTCCTGCAAGTCCCTTCTGACGGTCTTCGTCGTGGATCCCTAGGGGTGGTTACTTCCCCCTTAGCAGTGATCGGTTCTGTTGTCGGCGGATCCTGCTTGAGCTAATCTTCCGCTTCTTTTTCGACGAACTTCTTCTTTCTCCCCGCGTCTTCTCCTACCATCACTGCGTGTTCTTCTCGAGTTCTTCGCTTTCTCCTTATCTCGCCATTTCTTCTCCTTGGCAAAGAGAACGTCGCTAGTAAACTTCCGGAAATGGGTGAACGCCTTTTTGGATACGAGTATCCTTTCCTCGACCGACCACCTAAAGCTGTGGTAATCGAGTTCTTTCTTTAAGCCGTTCTTCATTATACAGTGGACACTCTTCGACAATTTGCCTCGGAGTTTGCCGTTCTTCATTATACAGTAGACACTCTTCGACAATTTGCCTCGGCGTTTCCTCTTCACCACAGTCGCACAATTCCGTATCGCTGCATCCAAAGTACTTCACGTGACCGCTCAGGAACTGTGTTACGTCGAGGTATATCCAGATGTTACTACTCCTTTCCTTCATGGAACAAAATCGGCTCACCATGATATCAGTCGAAAATGTTAATAAATCTGAAATTTTTAATCAAAAACCTATTAGAATTCAAATGGCTAGAACAGTCCAATCGACTAATATCGTGGCGAGTTAATTTTTTTGCATAAATAATAGGGTTAGGACTTATTGGATTGCCAATAGCCATTTTAATTCTAATAGGTTTTTGACTAAAAATTTCAATCCTCTGTACCCCGAGTCTCCAGTTCGCTGTGGTCACCTTCGCGAGGCTTCCGTCCTCTACGTTGACAGGGACAGCCTTTTTCGGCTGCACCACATCGAAACCACTGTAACCGCTTCTTGCCCCTTCCGGTACAGATCTCGCCACGAGTTACCTCCGACGATGATAATGATATCGTCTGCGTAAGCTATTGTTTCGCAGTTCGTATCCTCGTACTGGAGTTGCGCCAACAAGTCATCAAGTAGGAGGTTCCAAAAACTGGGAACCAATATGGAACTTTGTGCCAACCCTCTTTATCACGGATTTTTCGACAATCTCATTCTTTCCTGCAACGTGGACATTTTCACTTGCGAAGTAGCTTTGCGCTAACTCGTACAAATTTCGCGGCCATCTTCTCTTCAGCTCGTGCAGTACTTTCGGCCACCACGCGTTGTCGAAAACACCCGATATCCTGTTAATCGTTGTGCGAAGTTTTACGATTGCGTCCTCCGTTGATCTTCCAGGCCGAAACCCGAATTGCCGTTCGGAGGACAGTGGTGCCATTCTTTTCGCCGTTAGTCTCTTCAATATCTTTGCCTACCATTGACAGCAGGCATATTGGTCTATGTAACTTCGGGCTGCTTCTATCTCGGTTCGGTCCTTTCGGAATGGACACTATATTGCCGATCTTCCAGCGTTTTGAGAAGATTCCCCACACGGAACACGCGTTGAGGACCTTCAGTATCCCCAGACTTGCTGGATAACTTCGATCTCGATTCGCTCGAGACCGAGGCATTTTCCTTTTCTAAAAGCCGCATGATCGCACTGCTCAGTTCGAATGTCTCGGCAGTGGATCACCAGCTTGTCGTTTCTCTATGAGGTGTGCGACGGACGAAATCATCCGGTTTCTTCGGCACGATCCAGAGGGGCACGTTAAATGGGGAATTGGAGGGCGTCACCACGTCGTTTTCTAAAAGTTCTTTCATTTGTGCGTTTATTTCCTGTTTATGTATCGGCGGGTACCGATATTGCCTCACGTTCATGGGAGTGTCAGACCAAAAGGTACAATCAGATCCTCCTACTACCTATAAAGCCAAGCTTAGCGCACTCCACCGATCCTCAGGACGTCCTGGAGGCTTTGCGTAGCCTTCTCGACGTAACCACTGAACTTAGTCTTAAAACGATATCCATGTCCAAAACAGCCATTGATCATATTCCATACCAGGAAATCCGAGACCACCTTCTCGTCTTGTTCGATTGCACTCCAACCACCATAGTCATGTGCTCCCACGAGGTGCAAATCCCTCCCGAAACTACCCTCCACGACATTGTTGTGGAGAATCACATCTCCGCCGCAGGTGGATACAAGGGGGTGACAAAAACCTATAAGAGAATCCGAGAAAAGTACTTTTGGCCGTCCCTCAAACTAGACGTGATAGCCTATGTAACTAGCTGTCACAGCTGCCAACTCCAAAAATTAACACGACAGAAAACCAGACAGCCTATGGTACTAACTGACACACCGGGTCTTGCATTTGACAAGGTATCACTTGACGTAATGGGCCCGCTTCCCACGACACCACGAAACTCAAAGTACATACTGACGATACAGGACTTGTTAACAAAATATTCGCTAGCTATCCCGATGGAATCCGCGGACGCCGTGGAAACTGCCAATGCTCTAATAAATTCTTTTATCTGCCGTTTTGGAGCCCCAAAGGCGATCCTTACGGATCAGGGCTCCAACTTCGTCAACTCCTTAATAAAGCAGATAGCCAAAAAGTTTAAGATCTCCCGATTCACGACTACCGCGTTTCACCCGCAGTCTAATGGGTCAATCGAGAGATCTCATCAAGTACTACCGATTATATGAAAAACTACGTCGCTTTGAACAACTGGGACACATGGCTCGATCTCGCCATGTTCTCATACAATACTAGCGTACACGAGGGCACTCACTTTACGCGGCACGAGCTGGTTTTTGGAAGGTTAGCTCGCGCACCCGCGTCCGATTTATAATAGTTTACAATTAGTTTAGAATACTGCCGAAACGTGATTTTTGTGGTATTCTAGTATTTGCCCAATCATTTTGTACTTCACGACTTAACGTCGAACAGCTCAGCCCTCAAAGGGTTAATTAATATTCTTTACTTCGTACAGTTGTGTGCACAATGTTCGCAAGTTTTAGTACTTGGGAAAAACGAGCAAAGGATGTCGTTCATTTCGAATTTCCAGCTAGAATTTTCCTATGGATTCAAGAAGCGAGTTCATCCCAGTCAATACCGGTTTTCCACAGTTTCTGTATAACATTCTTGGCCTCAAAGATTATAGAACGAAGCAAATCAAGTGGGTCGATTTCGTTGATACGTATTGCTCGAATATTAGTCGTCCCCTCCAAGGAACTATCGTCTCATCGATTACGAAATCTTGGCTCGGTGAAAAAATTTTTTCGTAATTGTCAATATGTTTGAGTGGTAAAATTTTTCCGAGTCTGCTTTCGGGCTCTGTGAGGAACTCGACCGGATCGTGCCGAGTGACGAATGTGTTAAGAGATATCCCGTTTGTAATTTTGACAGTAGCATCGAATACTACCACGATTAGATCGCTAGATTATTTCACTACCTTGCGCCATTCGCGACTTCACTCGTGTGGCCTAGTGCGGTATATTCATTTACGATTATAACACGATTATAGAATCGTTTCAAAGGCATGGTTTTCGAATTACCAAGGAGCCCTGTCCGTTCGTTCAATGGTGATTTAACGATATAGCGACCCTGATTATCACGCGATACTTTTTCGACGAAATGTCTTTCTCACGTTGTCTCTTTATCGGAAAGATATCGTTTCTTTTTTGGAGTTTCCTCGATCGACCGAAACCTGCTGAGCTTGATCATCTAGAGATGTGGCTAGATGACTCATCCTATTTGCTCTCGTTTGTGCTGGACGTTGATGGGTTTTTAGCCTTTTGCCTATAACCACGAGTCTGACTCGTGGTAAAGAATTTGTGCCATAAGCGAAAACCACGAATCTGACTCGTGGTAAAGAATTTGTGTCATAAACGAAAACAACGAGTCTGGCTCGTGGTGAGGAATTTGAGCATAAGATGCC
The DNA here is from genome assembly GCF_001483705.2 of Eufriesea mexicana. Taxonomy (NCBI): domain Eukaryota; kingdom Metazoa; phylum Arthropoda; class Insecta; order Hymenoptera; family Apidae; genus Eufriesea; species Eufriesea mexicana. The sequence continues at coordinate 10,916 of NW_016919041.1, forward strand.
GCGTACTATTATTACAACGCATGGAGTTATTCCACATCGAGTATTTTTCCATTGATTGTAACGTCAGTATTTTGTTTTTGTCATTTGTTTCTGACGAATCTGGATGATTTGTTACTCTAGTTCCCCGTAAAACTTCGTTACGTTTACACGTTTCAAATATAACTCTGTAGAAGGAATTAAAAAGCTCTTATACCCATCGTGCCAGGAAAAAGGAAATCTAATGGTGTATGGTAGTAGAGCGAAGTGTGGCACTATTGCCGATTGTGATTCGATAGATCCTTTTGAATACGATAGCGAGGACAGTGATATTATTCTTGCTGCCAGAAAACGTCCACGAAGATTAATAAATGAAGATGACTCCGATGATGAAGACAGCATTTATCAGCAATTATCGGAGCAATGGTTTTTGGAAGAAAAAAATAACAAGCCAAAAATCTGGAAGTATATACAAACTCCTGGCATAAGAGCAGCAATTCAAAACCAATTAGGTGGAAGTAAAAGAGAGTTAGACTTTTTTAATATAATGTTCGACAATGTGTTTTGGGATAACATTGTTGAGGAAACGAATCGGTACGCAGAAAAAATAATAAGCTACACACATACAAGAAGGATATTCGATGAAACTTTGATGCCAGTAGATCGCCATGAAATTAAAATATATTTCGCATTATGCGTAATAATGGCTCAAGTAAAGAAAACTAAAATTCAAATGAACTGGTCTAGAAGAGTCATTGTAGAAACACGCATATTGAGAAAATGTATGCCACTAAGAGGATTGTTGCAAATTAGTAGGTTTCTCCACTTTGCAAATAACGATGCGACTGACAACAGGGATAAATTACATAAAGTGAGACCTGTGATAAACTATTTTAATGAAAAATTTAAAGAGGTATATGTAATGGAAGAAAATATCGCGATCGATGAATGACTGATGAAATTTAAGGGGCACGCGTGTCTTGTAAACAATTCAATCCTTCAAATGGGGCGAGGTTTGCGATTAAATTTTATAAACTGTGCGAGTCATCGTCGGGTTACTGCTATAATTTCAAAATATATTGAGGAAACGATAAAACAAATCTTGATTACAGTGCATCTGAAACTGTTGTGATGGAGTTATTGAAATCAGTACTAGATAAAGGGCATACGTTATATATAGATAACTGGTATCCTTCGCCGAAATTGTTTTTAACTTCGGTTAGAAATGGAACAAACGTTCTTGGGACAGTACGTTGCAATAGAAAAAATATGCCGGGAGATTTTGTCAAAGCAAAATTAAAAAAAGTAGAATGTATCATAAGAAGCTGTAATGGCATACTAGCGTTGAAATGGAAGGATAAACGAGACGTCCATATTATTTTAACAAAGCACGAAAGTGCAGAAACGATTGCACAAAACGAAAGTCACCTAAGCCCTATTTTTAAGCCAAAATGTATCGTTGATTATAATATGGGAATGATTGGTATTGATCGCCAGGATCGGGTATTAGCGAGTTTCCCTATTATGAGAAAATTCGTGAAGGGGTACCGAAAAATCTTTCTTTATATATGCGATATGGCACTTTTGAATTCATATATTCTATACAACAAAAACAGTATGGCAAAGAAGGAGAATTACAGCGAGTACAGACTTCGAATAGCTGAAGGATTATTACAAACCGTGCCACCGCAAAGTTATAAAAGACAAGAATCATTATCGAACGGGGATATACCAATGAGGCTACAGGCGCATCGTTGGGGTCACTTTCAGAAACATACAGAACTCACGCCATTGGAAAAAAAAATTCAACAGGAGCTTGCAAAGTATGTACGAAACATAAGAAAAGGAGTGAAAGTACGTGGGAATGTAAAAACTGTCGAGTTGCGTTACATGTACCTCATTGTTTTGAAAGATACCATACAGTTGAAGACTACTAATTTTCATTAAATTAACGAAGTATTAATTTACAAATTGTTATTGATTCATTATCCACTTTGAAATAATAAATCATTCTTGTTAACTGATCAATCGATTATGATTACGCCCTAGACGTCTTAAAATTACTATTTGTACCCAAACGTTGTTTATTATTTCACAATTCCTTTTGTTGCACCGAAATATACATGTCATGAAAAGTATAGATTTTGCGCATGTTGGGGTACACGATTGAATGGCACGGCGCGCCACCGACCTTCTTATTTACTTATGGCTCGCGCAATCGGCAGGTACCGTGTAGGCCAAGGTGTAAGTTACCCCGTAACCCATCCACCTTAAGAGAGTGTTTCGAAGAATGATACAACTATTAACCTGACGCGAACTACATATAAACGATGCAGCACTGCAATGTATGACAAACAATGTCGTTCTCTACACGAGTACATTGGAATGAAGTATTTGATGATTAAGTTGTACTTTTTTTTAAATAGATTACACATACTCTAACTTCAACAATTCACTTTAATAATTAATAATACAATTGGGTATTCCTACAGTATATTCTTAGCACTGTTGTAAATCGATATGAAGACAAAAGAACCGTGAAAGAATGCATACGAGGGCGATTATTTAATACAAACGGTGAGCGAGTGAGCTACTAGAGTGAGCCACTATAGTGTTAACATCTAGGTTAACTTCTAGTCCTGTGCCATAGATTACTCTAAGGCAGACTTCCGAGACACAACTAACCCCTCGTTAGGCGTAACGAAAACCATATAGCAACTTTCCTTTCGCTCCATTTCGTTGTCCATATATACAAACCAGGGTCTGGTGCACTAATCTGCCAACGATATTGACTGTGGGCGCAGTCGTCACTTTTGTAAAACAAAAAATAACAACCCCGTCTGCCACTATGTGACCAGGCGGGTGTTGGGCACTATGTACCCTTAAACCACCTCCTCCTCGTCTCCTTCAGCCAAATGTCTCGTGGTCATTTAATTTCTTGGTCCGCAAGCCGACGTTCGTAGTTCGGGGAAGGTGGGGGCGCCACTCACTGCCCCTGCCTTAAGGCCCTCCAAGTTACTCAACGTTGTGCGTTCGCTGTTATTAACGTTGTCACAAGCAGCAAGCCTGACCAGGTGTAAAAATAGCACTAGTGCAATTAACTTACTAGTTGGATCGAGTATCTTGTTTATCAATCCGCTACACTCCTTAGCACCCCTCTTTCTACGCACTAGTGTCGGAGGAGGAACATTGCCTGCCTTTATTAGCACCTCACGTTAATTTTGCATGTTATCCTTGGCTACCAAGGCCAATTCCTTTGCTCTTTCAGCAACCGCACTTAGCTCCGCAGCTATAGCAGATGCTGTGACCTGCGCTCTAATAGCACGTGCCTTTTGATTCGCTATTTTTCTCTCCGCCATAACTGATCTCTAAACTCATTAATCGCTATTGTCTACCAACTAATGAGTAAAGCTTGATCTTAACTAAATTAAAATACAACTAAATTAACTAAATAATACCATCGAATTTGAGATAACCTAATAAGCTATTGTTATCTTGAAACACTTATTACTTATTATATCTGAAATCAGTTGCAAAACTTAAACAAATTAAGGCTCTTGCTAAACGGAGCGAACAGGGCTGCTGAACTCGGTAAAACAACAGCAAGTCTGGAAAGCTAGAGTCACACTTTGGAACTCCACGAGAAATTTCCTAAGGAACGGGAATGCAGCAAATGCATCCAATAACTAGGCTCGGGGGTAACGATAGTATAATAGCGCATAGCGCAAAAATGAACAATTTGGTAAGCTGTGTTGTACCTCTTCTAGCATAATTCGTCACGTTAACCCTTTCGCTCCGAGCGCCGCCTATATGCGGCATCCAAATGATGTGTACACATGTGCCGTCTGTAGTCAATGACAACATTTTTCATTTTCTGTTGATTTTGTTGATATATTGGTTTAATCGCTTCTTAAAACTGCTCTTTGTTGAAACAATATCAAAACGTATTGCTCAATAAACTTCAAACATCCAATACGATCTTCATTATCTTATGCCAAATAACTATCGAATGCATTCGACAGTAAAACGATCTTTCATGTATAGTTTTTAAAGCAATTACGAATATTTGTTATTTAACCGTTTGAGTGCCACGGGTCATTATTGTTTCCCAATCGATAGGTGCCAAGCGGCGCGATAGCGCTTGTCATATTCCGTGTCCAAAAATGCCGAGCGGCGCGATAGCGCTTCTCATATTCCGCGTTCACCAACCAAGTGCGCTGATTGTCAGCTTCGCAGCTCAGAGCGCTGGCACTTTTGGACACAAAATAGAAGAAGCGCGATCGCGCCGCTTGGCACTCAAACGGTTATGACTTAGAAAAACGTGTATACAGTAACCACGCGCACTGTGCATATTTCTGGCGCGATTTTTGGTTCACTGACGGTACTTCGGCGGACGGGTCTTCCTTCCGTTCCGGACGAAAAGGTTAAGAATATGTAAAGTCCCTTTCCTGGACTGTCATATTTGTATCGAGACGGAATGTGTACCGCGTGAGAATCACACGCTCCTCAGTCGTCAACGGACGATTAACCTATTCGAGACGGTGATTTTTTTCGAACCCTGTCTCCAGGAGCGAAATTTTTTTTTCTTTATATTGTCCATTTATTAATAATAATAATGATAATAATGATGAAAATGATGAAAATGATGAAAATGATGAAAATGATGAAAATGACAATGATAAAAATGAGAATGATAAAAATGAGAATGATAAAAATGAGAATGGTAAAAATGGGAATGATAAAAATGAGAATGATAAAAATGACAATGGTAAAAATGACAATGGTAAAAATGACAATGATAAAAATGAGAATGATAAAGATAATAATGAGAATGATAAAGATAATAATGAAAATGATAAAGATAATAATGAAAATGATAAAGATAATAATGAAAATGATAAAGATAATAATGATAAAGATAATAATGATAAAGATAATAATGAAAATGATAATAATAAAGATAATAATGAAAATGATAATAATAAAGATAATAATGAAAATAAAAA